>NC_088227.1:36266396-36418896 GCF_036934945.1 Oncorhynchus masou masou | reverse complement strand
AGAGTGCATGACAAAGGAAGTAGAGAATGAGATTAGCTTTACCCCGAAGAGCTGTGCTGTTGGTCTCTGAGAGGAGAGAGGCTCTACCCCAGAGAGCTGTGCTGTTGGTCTCTGAGAGGAGAGAGGCTTTACCCCAGAGAGCTGTGCTGTTGGTCTCTGAGAGGAGAGAGGCTTTACCCCAGAGAGCTGTGCTGTTGGTCTCTGAGAGGAGAGAGGCTTTACCCCAGAGAGCTGTGCTGTTGGTCTCTGAGAGGAGAGAGGCTTTACCCCAGAGAGCTGTGCTGTTGGTCTCTGAGAGGAGAGAGGCTTTACCCCAGAGAGCTGTGCTGTTGGTCTCTGAGAGGAGAGAGGCTTTACCCCAGAGAGCTGTGCTGTTGGTCTCTGAGAGGAGAGAGGCTTTACCCCAGAGAGCTGTGCTGTTGGTCTCTGAGAGGAGAGAGGCTTTACCCCAGAGAGCTGTGCTGTTGGTCTCTGAGAGGAGAGAGGCTTTACCCCAGAGAGCTGTGCTGTTGGTCTCTGAGAGGAGAGAGGCTTTACCCCAGAGAGCTGTGCTGTTGGTCTCTGAGAGGAGAGAGGCTTTACCCCAGAGAGCTGTGCTGTTGGTCTCTGTGAGGAGAGAGGCTTTACCCCGAAGAGCTGTGCTGTTGGTCTCTGAGAGGAGAGAGGCTTTACCCCAGAGAGCTGTGCTGTTGGTCTCTGAGAGGAGAGAGGCTTTACCCCAGAGAGCTGTGCTGTTGGTCTCTGAGAGGAAAGAGGCTTTACCCCAGAGAGCTGTGCTGTAGGTCTCTGAGAGGAGAGAGGCTTTACCCCAGAGAGCTGTGCTGTTGGTCTCTGAGAGGAGAGAGGCTTTACCCCAGAGAGCTGTGCTGTAGGTCTGTGAGAGGAGAGAGGCTTTACCCCAGAGAGCTGTGCTGTAGGTCTGTGAGAGGAGAGAGGCTTTACCCCAGAGAGCTGTGCTGTTGGTCTCTGAGAGGAGAGAGGCTTTACCCCAGAGAGCTGTGCTGTTGGTCTCTGAGAGGAAAGAGGCTTTACCCCAGAGAGCTGTGCTGTAGGTCTCTGAGAGGAGAGAGGCTTTACCCCAGAGAGCTGTGCTGTTGGTCTCTGAGAGGAGAGAGGCTTTACCCCAGAGAGCTGTGCTGTTGGTCTCTGAGAGGAGAGAGGCTTTACCCCGAAGAGCTGTGCTGTTGGTCTCTGAGAGGAGAGAGGCTTTACCCCAGAGAGCTGTGCTGTTGGTCTCTGAGAGGAGAGAGGCTTTACCCCAGAGAGCTGTGCTGTTGTTCTCTGAGAGGAGAGAGGCTTTACCCCAGAGAGCTGTGCTGTTGGTCTCTGAGAGGAGAGAGGCTTTACCCCAGAGGGCTGTGCTGTAGGTCTGTGAGAGGAGAGAGGCTTTACCCCAGAGAGCTGTGCTGTAGGTCTCTGAGAGGAGAGAGGCTTTACCCCAGAGAGCTGTGCTGTTGGTCTCTGAGAGGAGAGAGGCTCTGAAGTAGTGTTTATGTTGCCCTGTCCTTTTTTTTATCATTCACTGTTATCCCCTCCCATGTGAAAAATAGTTGGACTTCATTGGTTTCAGCTGTTTTCTTAGAGGCCTTTCTGCCTTGCCTATGAAAAGCTATTCTGTAGAATGTCGTCACAGACAATAGAATGAGTCTGCTTCCTATAATTTGCGATACCAGTGCCTCCTTACATAGGCTATATAATCACACCATCTCCCACTAGTTCCGTCTCTCCTCTTCTCTCCATCTTTCTCCCACCCACTCCATCTCCCCCTCTCGTACGCCACAGGCAGTCCTAGCCAAGAGTCAGTCAGCCAGCTCTTCATCTCCCCCTCTCGTACGCCACAGGCAGTCATAGCCAAGAGTCAGTCAGCCATCACCCCTCTCGTACGCCACAGGCAGTCATAGCCAAGAGTCAGTCAGCCATCACCCCTCTCGTACGCCACAGGCAGTCATAGCCAAGAGTCAGTCAGCCATCTCCCCCTCTCGTACACCACAGGCAGAGTCATAGCCAAGAGTCAGTCAGCCATCTCCCCCTCTCGTACGCCACAGGCAGAGTCATAGCCAAGAGTCAGTCAGCCATCTCCCCCTCTCGTACGCCACAGGCAGAGTCATAGCCAAGAGTCAGTCAGCCATCTCCCCCTCTCGTACGCCACAGGCAGAGTCATAGCCAAGAGTCAGTCAGCCAGCTCTTCATCTCCCCCTCTCGTACGCCACAGGCAGTCATAGCCAAGAGTCAGTCAGCCATCACCCCTCTCGTACGCCACAGGCAGTCATAGCCAAGAGTCAGTCAGCCATCTCCCCCTCTCGTACGCCACAGGCAGAGTCATAGCCAAGAGTCAGTCAGCCATCTCCCCCTCTCGTACGCCACAGGCAGAGTCATAGCCAAGAGTCAGTCAGCCATCTCCCCCTCTCGTACGCCACAGGCAGAGTCATAGCCAAGAGTCAGTCAGCCATCTCCCCCTCTCGTACGCCACAGGCAGAGTCATAGCCAAGAGTCAGTCAGCCATCTCCCCCTCTCGTACGCCACAGGCAGAGTCATAGCCAAGAGTCAGTCAGCCATCTCCCCCTCTCGTACGCCACAGGCAGAGTCATAGCCAAGAGTCAGTCAGCCATCACCCCTCTCGTACGCCACAGGCAGAGTCATAGCCAAGAGTCAGTCAGCCATCTCCCCCTCTCGTACGCCACAGGCAGAGTCATAGCCAAGAGTCAGTCAGCCATCTCCCCCTCTCGTACGCCACAGGCAGAGTCATAGCCAAGAGTCAGTCAGCCATCACCCCTCTCGTACGCCACAGGCAGTCATAGCCAAGAGTCAGTCAGCCATCTCCCCTCTCGTACGCCACAGGCAGAGTCATAGCCAAGAGTCAGTCAGCCATCTCCCCCTCTCGTACGCCACAGGCAGAGTCATAGCCAAGAGTCAGTCAGCCAGCTCTTCATCTCCCCTCTCATACGCCACAGGCAGAGTCATAGCCAAGAGTCAGTCAGCCATCTCCCCCTCTCGTACGCCACAGGCAGTCATAGCCAAGAGTCAGTCAGCCATCTCCCCCTCTCGTACGCCACAGGCAGTCATAGCCAGGAGTCAGTCAGCCAGCTCTTCATCTCCCCCTCTCGTACGCCACAGGCAGAGTCATAGCCAGGAGTCAGTCAGCCAGCTCTTCATCTCCCCCTCTCGTACGCCACAGGCAGAGTCATAGCCAAGAGTCAGTCAGCCATCTCCCCCTCTCGTACGCCACAGGCAGTCATAGCCAAGAGTCAGTCAGCCATCTCCCCTCTCGTACGCCACAGGCAGAGTCATAGCCAAGAGTCAGTCAGCCATCTCCCCCTCTCGTACGCCACAGGCAGAGTCATAGCCAGGAGTCAGTCAGCCAGCTCTTCATCTCCCCCTCTCGTACGCCACAGGCAGAGTCATAGCCAAGAGTCAGTCAGCCAGCTCTTCATCTCCCCCTCTCGTACGCCACAGGCAGAGTCATAGCCAGGAGTCAGTCAGCCAGCTCTTCATCTCCCCCTCTCGTACGCCACAGGCAGAGTCATAGCCAGGAGTCAGTCAGCCAGCTCTTCATCTCCCCCTCTCGTACGCCACAGGCAGAGTCATAGCCAGGAGTCAGTCAGTCAGCCATCTCCCCCTCTCGTACGCCACAGGCAGAGTCATAGCCAGGAGTCAGTCAGCCAGCTCTTCATCTCCCCCTCTCGTACGCCACAGGCAGAGTCATAGCCAGGAGTCAGTCAGCCAGCTCTTCATCTCCCCCTCTCGTACGCCACAGGCAGAGTCATAGCCAGGAGTCAGTCAGCCAGCTCTTCATCTCCCCCTCTCGTACGCCACAGGCAGAGTCATAGCCAGGAGTCAGTCAGTCAGCCATCTCCCCTCTCGTACGCCACAGGCAGAGTCATAGCCAGGAGTCAGTCAGTCAGCCATCTCCCCCTCACGAACGCCACAGGCAGAGTCATAGCCAGGAGTCAGTCAGCCAGCTCTTCATCTCCCCCTCTCGTACGCCACAGGCAGAGTCATAGCCAGGAGTCAGTCAGCCATCTCCCCCTCTCGTACGCCACAGGCAGAGTCATAGCCAGGAGTCAGTCAGCCAGCTCTTCATCTCCCCTCTCGTACGCCACAGGCAGAGTCATAGCCAGGAGTCAGTCAGCCAGCTCTTCATCTCCCCCTCTCGTACGCCACAGGCAGAGTCATAGCCAAGAGTCAGTCAGCCAGCTCTTCATCTCCCCCTCTCGTACGCCACAGGCAGAGTCATAGCCAAGAGTCAGTCAGCCAGCTCTTCATCTCCCCCTCTCGTACGCCACAGGCAGAGTCATAGCCAGGAGTCAGTCAGCCAGCTCTTCATCTCCCCCTCTCGTACGCCACAGGCAGTCATAGCCAAGAGTCAGTCAGCCATCTCCCCCTCTCGTACGCCACAGGCAGAGTCATAGCCAGGAGTCAGTCAGCCAGCTCTTCATCTCCCCCTCTCGTACGCCACAGGCAGTCATAGCCAAGAGTCAGTCAGCCATCTCCCCCTCTCGTACGCCACAGGCAGAGTCATAGCCAAGAGTCAGTCAGCCAGCTCTCCATCTCCCCCTCTCGTACGCCACAGGCAGAGTCATAGCCAAGAGTCAGTCAGCCAGCTCTTCATCTCCCCCTCTCGTACGCCACAGGCAGTCATAGCCAAGAGTCAGTCAGCCATCTCCCCCTCTCGTACGCCACAGGCAGAGTCATAGCCAGGAGTCAGTCAGCCAGCTCTTCATCTCCCCCTCTCGTACGCCACAGGCAGTCATAGCCAAGAGTCAGTCAGCCATCTCCCCCTCTCGTACGCCACAGGCAGTCATAGCCAAGAGTCAGTCAGCCATCTCCCCTCTCGTACGCCACAGGCAGTCATAGCCAAGAGTCAGTCAGCCATCTCCCCTCTCGTACGCCACAGGCAGTCATAGCCAAGAGTCAGTCAGCCATCTCCCCCTCTCGTACGCCACAGGCAGTCATAGCCAAGAGTCAGTCAGCCATCTCCCCTCTCGTACGCCACAGGCAGTCATAGCCAGGAGTCAGTCAGCCAGCTCTTCATCTCCCCCTCTCGTACGCCACAGGCAGAGTCATAGCCAGGAGTCAGTCAGCCAGCTCTTCATCTCCCCTCTCGTACGCCACAGGCAGAGTCATAGCCAGGAGTCAGTCAGCCAGCTCTTCATCTCCCCCTCTCGTACGCCACAGGCAGAGTCATAGCCAGGAGTCAGTCAGTCAGCCATCTCCCCCTCTCGTACGCCACAGGCAGAGTCATAGCCAGGAGTCAGTCAGCCAGCTCTTCATCTCCCCCTCTCGTACGCCACAGGCAGTCATAGCCAAGAGTCAGTCAGCCATCTCCCCCTCTCGTACGCCACAGGCAGAGTCATAGCCAAGAGTCAGTCAGCCATCTCCCCTCTCGTACGCCACAGGCAGAGTCATAGCCAAGAGTCAGTCAGCCATCTCCCCCTCTCGTACGCCACAGGCAGAGTCATAGCCAGGAGTCAGTCAGCCAGCTCTTCATCTCCCCTCTCGTACGCCACAGGCAGAGTCATAGCCAAGAGTCAGTCAGCCAGCTCTTCATCTCCCCTCTCGTACGCCACAGGCAGAGTCATAGCCAGGAGTCAGTCAGCCAGCTCTTCATCTCCCCCTCTCGTACGCCACAGGCAGAGTCATAGCCAGGAGTCAGTCAGCCAGCTCTTCATCTCCCCCTCTCGTACGCCACAGGCAGAGTCATAGCCAGGAGTCAGTCAGTCAGCCATCTCCCCCTCTCGTACGCCACAGGCAGAGTCATAGCCAGGAGTCAGTCAGCCAGCTCTTCATCTCCCCCTCTCGTACGCCACAGGCAGTCATAGCCAAGAGTCAGTCAGCCATCTCCCCCTCTCGTACGCCACAGGCAGAGTCATAGCCAGGAGTCAGTCAGTCAGCCATCTCCCCCTCTCGTACGCCACAGGCAGAGTCATAGCCAGGAGTCAGTCAGTCAGCCATCTCCCCCTCTCGTACGCCACAGGCAGAGTCATAGCCAGGAGTCAGTCAGCCAGCTCTTCATCTCCCCCTCTCGTACGCCACAGGCAGAGTCATAGCCAGGAGTCAGTCAGTCAGCCATCTCCCCCTCTCGTACGCCACAGGCAGAGTCATAGCCAGGAGTCAGTCAGCCAGCTCTTCATCTCCCCTCTCGTACGCCACAGGCAGAGTCATAGCCAGGAGTCAGTCAGCCAGCTCTTCATCTCCCCCTCTCGTACGCCACAGGCAGAGTCATAGCCAGGAGTCAGTCAGCCAGCTCTTCATCTCCCCTCTCGTACGCCACAGGCAGAGTCATAGCCAGGAGTCAGTCAGCCAGCTCTTCATCTCCCCCTCTCGTACGCCACAGGCAGAGTCATAGCCAAGAGTCAGTCAGCCAGCTCTTCATCTCCCCCTCTCGTACGCCACAGGCAGTCATAGCCAAGAGTCAGTCAGCCATCTCCCCCTCTCGTACGCCACAGGCAGAGTCATAGCCAGGAGTCAGTCAGCCAGCTCTTCATCTCCCCTCTCGTACGCCACAGGCAGTCATAGCCAAGAGTCAGTCAGCCATCTCCCCTCTCGTACGCCACAGGCAGTCATAGCCAAGAGTCAGTCAGCCATCTCCCCCTCTCGTACGCCACAGGCAGTCATAGCCAAGAGTCAGTCAGCCATCTCCCCTCTCGTACGCCACAGGCAGTCATAGCCAAGAGTCAGTCAGCCATCTCCCCTCTCGTACGCCACAGGCAGTCATAGCCAAGAGTCAGTCAGCCATCTCCCTCTCGTACGCCACAGGCAGTCATAGCCAAGAGTCAGTCAGCCATCTCCCCTCTCGTACGCCACAGGCAGTCATAGCCAAGAGTCAGTCAGCCATCTCCCCCTCTCGTACGCCACAGGCAGAGTCATAGCCAGGAGTCAGTCAGCCAGCTCTTCATCTCCCCCTCTCGTACGCCACAGGCAGAGTCATAGCCAAGAGTCAGTCAGCCAGCTCTTCATCTCCCCCTCTCGTACGCCACAGGCAGTCATAGCCAAGAGTCAGTCAGCCATCTCCCCCTCTCGTACGCCACAGGCAGTCATAGCCAGGAGTCAGTCAGCCAGCTCTCCAGCTCCCCTCTCGTACGCCACAGGCAGTCATAGCCAAGAGTCAGTCAGCCATCTCCCCCTCTCGTACGCCACAGGCAGAGTCATAGCCAAGAGTCAGTCAGCCATCTCTCCATCACTCCACACCTCCTCTTCCTGGGGGGATTTTCCTGCCTTGCTATCTAGTGTCTAAACACACACATGCACTCACACACCTAGTTGAGTGTGTTTCCCTGTCTGTGTCTATGTCTCTGTGTGTTAGTTAACAGGTCATTATCTAGATACATGGGCTCCGATACTATACAGAAACGATACGTTTTGTTTGAAACGATTCGGTTTGATTAGAGAACAAATCGATTTGATGCTTCTCACATTTGTTGCATAAACACATTCATTTTCCATTCTAAATGAAAACCTGCTGCTGATGGAGCTCATGAGCTGGGGCCTCTCTGAGCTGGGGCCTCTCTGAGCTGGGGCCTCTCTGAGCCTCTCTGAGCCTGCGTGTGTGTGTGTGTGTGTGTGTGTGTGTGTGTGTGTGTGTGTGTGTGTGTGTGTGTGTGTGTGTGTGTGTGTGTGTGTGTAAATTACAAATCAGCTATGACATAGCCAATGAATATGTGGCACCATTTAGGATTTGCATTGCACTCTGCACCTTAACTGAATGTGGTAGTTCTCCTCCAATCCAGGCAACGGCACCATTGACTTCCCAGAGTTCCTGACCATGATGGCCAGAAAAATGAAGGACACAGACAGTGAGGAGGAGATCCGTGAAGCCTTTAGGGTATTCGACAAGGTATGGTACTACATGTATTCAGTGCCAATTTTACCATGTACATTTTTGGCAACCCCCCCCCCCCATCCTTGGAGAGTAGATACTATTATCATCATATGCAATTTTGCTTCTTTCCAAACTAGTAAACAGTCAACTTTCATAAGATGTACCTGCCTTTAATAAACACATCGTCTAACTCTTCCTGTTATGGTGACGCTATATATATATGTGTCATTAACCGTCCAATGGGATTTAATTCTCCACTCATCATTACCCATTGGGGATTTCCCCCTCGGTTATATCCTGATTGCTCACCCAATGGGAATGCCTCTCCATCTATTCTCACCCAATGGGATTCCTTCTCTCCTGTGTCTCCAGGACGGAAACGGCTACATCAGTGCTGCAGAGCTCCGCCACGTCATGACAAACCTGGGGGAGAAGTTAACAGACGAGGAGGTAGACGAGATGATCAGAGAAGCAGACATTGATGGAGACGGACAGGTCAACTATGAAGGTAAGAGGACAGACCCTGTATGGTTAACCAGCCACATGTAGCAGTGGTTATTAGATGGGAGACAAACAGACCTGTCAACTATGAAGGTAAGAGGACAGAAGGGGAGAGTGGGGTAAGTTGAGACACCCTTGTTTCTAGGAAACCATACACAAAGTTAATAATTTGACCAAATATTTAGGAACAGGTCATCATACAAATGGAGTCTGAGAAGGAAGAAACCACGGTAACACTTTAATTGACACCCAGTGTCATAATACGTTGTGACAGGGTCATAATCATGTTATAATACTTGTGTATATATAGTGTATGTGGACACCTTTAAATTAGTGTATTCGGCTAGTTTAGCCACACCTGTTGCTGACAGGTATATAAAATCCAACAGGTCAGTTCGTCAAAATTCTGCCCTGCTAGAGCTGCCCCGGTCAACTGTAAGTGCTGTTATTGTGAAGTGGGAACGTGTAGGAGCAACAACGTCTCAGCCGCAAAGTGGTAGACCACACAAGCTCACAGAACAGGACTGCCAAGTGTTGTAGCGTAAAAATCGTCTGTCCTCAGTTGCAACACTCACTACCGAATTCCAAACGGCCTCTGGAAGCAACGTCAGCAAGAATTGTTTGTCAGGAGCTTCATGAAAATGGGGTTCCATGGCCGAGCAGCCGCACACAAGCCTAAGATCACAATGTCCAATACATTGGACTGTAGAGACTTGGAAACGCCATCTGTGGAGTGATGAATCGCTCTTCACCATCTGGCAGTCCGACGGACAAATCTGGGTTTGGCGGATGCCAGGAGAACGCTATCTGCCCTAATGCATAGTGCGAACTGTAATGTTTGGTGGAGGACGAATAAGGGTCTGGGGCTGTTTTACATGGTTCGGGCTAGGCCCCTTAGTTCCAGTGAAGGGAAATCTTAACGCTACAGCATACAATGACATTCCAACTTTGTGGCAACAGTTTGGGGAAGGCCATTTCCTGTTTCAGCATGACAATCCCTTCATGCACAAACCATATAGAAATGGTTTGTCGAGATCAGTGTGGAAGAACTTTACTGGCCTGCACAGAGCCCTAACTGCGAGCCAGGCCCGATCGCCCGACCTCCCTTATGTTCTTGTGGCTGAATGGAAGCAAGTCCCCACAACAATGTTCCAACATGTAGTGGAAAGCCTTCCCAGAAGAGTGGAGGCTGTTATAGCAGGAAAGTGGGGACCAAGTCCATATTAATGCCCATGATTTTGGAATGAGATGTTTGACGAGCAGGTGTCCACATACTTTTGGTCATGTAGTGTATGTCATAACTGCTGATAACTTGTCATTATAGGGTCACTGTCATGACCCTTATTTACACCTGTTGTGACCTAGACTGCATTATTCTATGGCTGATTATGACACTTACATAACAGTTTTCAAAACCCACATTTTTTTTCAAATTCGTTGTTTTCCCTGCAAAAAAGTTTCCTTTCGTTTTGAAAGTTTGTTTCATAAATCCTTTGTGTCTGTTGTAATTAATTATTTACAGTCATGTTTGTTTGTTTTTTTCATATTTTAATTAACTTGTAGAAAATACACTTTGACACTGTCAAGAAGCATTTTGACCATCCTGTGTCACTTTACTTAGACTTTGAAAATACACATTATGACCATCCATAATTATTTAAGCCAGATAGAAGGGCATGTATGTGATAGGCCTGTCAGTCATCAGTCACAAAGAGGGTGTTGTTCCCTGCTCCTGAAATCTGCTCCTACATTCATCCCAGTCATCAGCAGCAGAGCAATGGGGTAGGTGCATGTCTGACATCAATTGCAATGATAATTCAATATTGTACATTTTCAGGAAATGTTATATAACATAGCCTACTTGTCAACAGTATGTTTATGATGGTGTAATGGAATGTTTTACCTTGTTTTGTGGGTTTTCACACTCATGTCGGTGTCCATAACCAGCCATAAAATAACACAATACATGTCACAACAGGTCTAACTATTTCATGACAGTGTTATGACCATATTATAACAGGTTATGTCAGCTGTTATCAGGTGTCATAAGGTGTAATGGGCCGTGTCATAAGGTGTAATGGGCCGTGTCATAAGGTGTAATGGGCCGTGTCGTCATAAGGTGTAATGGGCCGTGTCGTCATAAGGTGTAATGGGCCGTGTCGTCATAAGGTGTAATGGGCCGTGTCGTCATAAGGTGTAATGGGCCGTGTCGTCATAAGGTGTAATGGGCCGTGTCGTCATAAGGTGTAATGGGCCGTGTCGTCATAAGGTGTAATGGGCCGTGTCGTCATAAGGTGTAATGGGCCGTGTCGTCATAAGGTGTAATGGGCCGTGTCGTCATAAGGTGTAATGGGCCGTGTCGTCATAAGGTGTAATGGGCCGTGTCGTCATAAGGTGTAATGGGCCGTGTCGTCATAAGGTGTAATGGGCCGTGTCGTCATAAGGTGTAATGGGCCGTGTCGTCATAAGGTGTAATGGGCCGTGTCGTCATAAGGTGTAATGGGCCGTGTCGTCATAAGGTGTAATGGGCCGTGTCGTCATAAGGTGTAATGGGCCGTGTCGTCATAAGGTGTAATGGGCCGTGTCGTCATAAGGTGTAATGGGCCGTGTCGTCATAAGGTGTAATGGGCCGTGTCGTCATAAGGTGTAATGGGCCGTGTCGTCATAAGGTGTAATGGGCCGTGTCGTCATAAGGTGTAATGGGCCGTGTCGTCATAAGGTGTAAGGGCCGTGTCGTCATAAGGTGTAAGGGCCGTGTCGTCATAAGGTGTAATGGCCGTGTCGTCATAAGGTGTAATGGCCGTGTCGTCATAAGGTGTAATGGCCGTGTCGTCATAAGGTGTAATGGCCGTGTCGTCATAAGGTGTAATGGCCCGTGTCATAAGGGGTTATGGCCCGTGTCATAAGGGGTTATGGCCCGTGTCATAAGGGGTTATGGGCCGTGTCATAAGGGGTTATGGGCCGTGTCATAAGGGGTTATGGGCCGTGTCATAAGGGGTTATGGCCCGTGTCATAAGGGGTTATGGCCCGTGTCATAAGGGGTTATGGCCCGTGTCATAAGGGGTTATGGGCCGTGTCATAAGGGGTTATGGGCCGTGTCATAAGGGGTTATGGGCCGTGTCATAAGGGGTTATGGGCCGTGTCATAAGGGGTTATGGCCGTGTCATAAGGTGTTAGGGCCGTGTCATAAGGTGTAATGGCCCTGGGTGTCAAGTAAAGTGTTACCGAAACCACATTGAAAAAGTGGTGCGCAAGTTAGGTCTAAAAAAAAACACATCTTCACCAAGTCAAATGAATTTGTGTTAGAGGTTTCATGAATCTTGTATCTAAACCAAAGTAGATAATTTAAAGATTGTTCTATACATCAGTTGGGGTCTCTATAAGCTTCAATATGAGGTCCTGAACCTGGCATGAACGTGTATCCTTGTAGCTGTGTGGGCAAAATGGTTCCTTGGGGTAAGTTTAGCAAGTTGAGCGAATTAGTGTTTTCTTTCCAGGCGTAATACAAGGCATTATCGCTGGGATATGAGGTAATGACAGGGCCTATGTAAATCACATACAAATACATTATCCAAAATAAAGTGTTAGGTGTTGAAAGGTGATTTAAAAGGCAAAAGAGCGATTGTGATTGCGTTGCATTGTTTGGGAAATAAAGTTAGCCATGGTTTTTACAAGGTAGTGGTAAGATTTAATTCAGTACAGAAATGTGTAGGTGGCATAACGTACCGTGTCCTGCAGCTCAACTTACCCCATACATTAAAAAACTATAATGTTTACATCCATTCTGATTATTTCTAGGGATACACAACATCCTGAAGTATATGTACAGTGGCTTCAGAAAATATTCATATCCCTTGACTTATCCCACATTTGGCTGTGTTACAGCCTGAGTTCAAAATGGATTAAATGTATGTTTTTCTATTCACACACAATACCCCCTAATGATTAAGTGAAATCATGTTTTTATAAATGTTAGCAAATGTATTGAAAATTAAATACAGAAATATCAAATGTACATAATTATTAACACCCTTGAGTCAATACTACGTAGAAGCATTTTTGGAAGCAATTTCAGCTGAGTAAGTCATTCTAAGAGCTTTCCACACCTGGCATGTGCAATATTTGCCCATTTAAAAATATATTTTTTTTTCAAAATTCTTCAAGCTCTTTCAAATTGGTTGTTGATCATTTTCAGATCTTGCCATAGTTTTGACTTAGATCTACTTAAATCTAACTTGGCCACTCAGGAACATTCACTGTCTTCTTGGTAAGTAACTCCAGTGTAGATTTGGCCTTGTGTTTTTAGGTTATTGTCCTGCTGAAAAGTGAATTAACCTCCCAGTGTCTGGTGGACAGCAGACTGAACCAGGTTTTCCTCTAGGATTTTGTCTGTGCTTAGATACATTATATGTATTTTTTTTTATCCTGAAAAACTTGTATGTGGGGTACAAAGATGAGATAGTCGTTCAAAAATCATGTTCCACATTTATTATTGCACATGGAGTGAGTCCATGCAACGTGTCTTTTGAAGCACATTTTTACCCCTAAACTTATTCAGACTTGCCATAACAAAGGGGTAGAATACTTATTGACTCAAGACATTTCAGCTTTTCATAATAATTGAAAAACATAATTCCACTTTGACATTATAAGGTAAGCAAAAATAATGATATCTCAATGTTAACATTCAAAATGTAGAATAAGCCCACCCGTGATGAATAATTTCTAAAGGCGCTGTAGATATCTTTGTTAGAAAGAATACTATATTTCCCTCTTGTCTACACCTAACCAAGCCACATGTAGCAGTGGTTATTAGATGGGAGACAGACCGGTCAATGATGAAGGACAGTAGTTGAGCCAGACTAGCTATATTAGGGCTGACAACAGAACGTTTCAAATCACTTGGCAATGGTTTACAAAACATCTTTTTCATTATAAGTCCAGGTAACCCTTCTCTGTTTCAGTCCATTTTAATCTAGAACCAGCTTCATGTAACGGTCAGTGCCCCGGAGCAGGCATGTAAACTCATATTTTACCACTGGCTGCCTCAAAACTTAAAAAAATGGCCTGAGTCGCTCCCCTACTCGAGAAACCAACATTCGACCCCTCTGACGTCAAACTACTGACTGGTATCCCTTCTTTTCTTTCCAAAATACTATCTGCTGCCTTTGACGCCGTGAACCATCAGATCCTCCTCTCTACTCTCTGAGCTGGGATTCTCAGGCTCTGCACACTCCTGGATTGCATCCTACCCACTTGGTGTCCCCCAGGGCTCGGTTCTAGGCCCTCTTCTCTCTATTTACTAAGTCACTCGGCTCCATAATATCCTCACATGATCTCCTATCATTGGTATGCGGATAACACTCAACTACTTTTCTCCTTCCCCCTTCTAACACTCAGGTGGCAACACGCATCGCTGCGTGCTTGGCAGATATCTCCGTTTGGATGTCGGCCCACCACCTCAAGCTCAACCTCGATAAGATGGAGTTGATCTTCCTCTCGGGGAAGGCCTGCCCCGCTCTAAGACCTCTCCGTCATGGTTGACAACTCCACAGTGTCCCCCTCCGAGTGTAAAGAACCTTGGTGTGACCCTGGACAACACCCTGTCGATTTCTGCAAACATCAAAGCAGTGGCTGCAGGTTCATGCTCTACAATATCCTTAGAGTACGACCCTACCTCACACAGGAAGTGGCACAGGTCCTAATCCAGGCACTTGTCATCTCCCATCTGGAATACTGCAACTCGCTAATGGCTGGGCTCCCCGCCTGCGCCATCAAACCACTGCAACTCATCCAGAAGGCCGCAGCCTACCTGGTGTTCAACCTTCCCCACTCCTCCGCACACTCAACTGGCTTCCAGTTGAAGCTCGCATCCATTAAAAGAACAAGGTACTTGCCTACGGAGCAGCAAGAAGAACTGCCTCTCCCTAACTTCAGACTCTGCTCATACCCTACACCCCAACCAGAGCCACCTTCTGGTCTTCTCCCGCTCAGCCCTGTCCAAGCTCTCCTCTGTCTCCACAGCGGAGTCCCTGCCCATCTTCCGAAAGCACATGAAACCCCACCTCTTCAAAGAGTATCTTTACTTAATCCCACAGCACCCCCTTCTCACCCCTTATTAGATAGAACTGTTCCCAGATGGAGATACCATGAGGCCATTTGAATGAATCATCGTCACCATGCTAGAAGGCAGCCTTTACTCTTTTTCTTGTGCTCTCTCTCTCCTCCCGCCCTCTGCCTCCCTCTCTCTTCCTCTCCCTCCCTCTCTCTCTCCCTCCCGCCCTCTCCCTCCCTCTCTCTTCCTCTCCCTCCCTCTCTCTTCCTCTCTCGCTCTCACTCTTATTCCCACAGAGCATTACACTGTTCACTAATATTCTAGAAGGAGCTGTTGACACAATAAACAGTCCATACATCTTGGCTTCCCTACTTCCTTCCTCCCTCAATGTGCCATTAAACACCATACAGTATGTACTCTATAAGCGTTTGAAAGACTTTTCTTTATTTTGGTTGGACGTCGTTGTGTTGTATTCACAGTGCAGTGACTTTTTAATTAAATAAACTTAATGAGGTGAACATGGAAGCTGTTTGGAAATGGGACATTAATTAGAATGATGTGCGTTCTGTTCCTACACCTGCTTGATGTAAAAAAAAATAAAGAAAAAAGGAATAAAACAATTTAGCAGGTGACTGCCCCGCCTCGTCCTGGGCTAATGGGGCCCAATGAGCTACAGTACGTTCCTAATCTTTGTCTTTTCTCTCTCTCTCTCTGACACTCTCTCTAATTGTTTTATATTTTTTACATTTTGTCACGAAATATAGCTCCGTCTCAGGTTCTGCTGTTGTGCAGTGGTTGCACAGCCTTTTCTCTACAGGGAGACAGGTTCTGCTGTTGTACAGTGGTTGCACAGCCTTTTCTCTACAGGGAGACAGGTTCTGCTGTTGTACAGTGGTTGCACAGCCTTTTCTCTACAGGGAGACAGGTTCTGCTGTTGTGCAGTGGTTGCACAGCCTTTTCTCTACAGGGAGACAGGTTCTGCTGTTGTACAGTGGTTGCACAGCCTTTTCTCTTCGGGGAGCCAGGATTTCCTGTGTCTATCCTTCTCAATGGCAAGGCTGTGCTCACTGAGCATGTACTTTGTCAAGGTTTTTCTAAGGTCAAATATTTAGCCACAGTATACTGTCGATTTAGTTCCAGATATTACTGCATTTTGCTTTGACTTTCCCAATAAGCAATATAGTTTTGTTTTGACTGTGTTGTAATTTGGTTTATCCTGATTGATCTCTTTCTCTCTCTCCTACAGAGTTTGTACAGATGATGACTGCAAAGTGAACCTCGCCTGACTTGCCCTGTTCCCTCTTAGAGAGGAAAAAAAATATCTGTTTTACTTACCTCTTGGGGAAAAAACTGTTTTCATTTATTCATACTATTTCTCTATAGAAAATAAACAAATGTTGAAATAAAATCTTTTTCCACACAGAGAGAAAAAAATATATAAAACGTATACAAAAAGTGTCTGCATGATATGGTTAGTGACCCTGTCCCCCCTGAGTTCAGCATCAGTACTTTAAAAGATGCAAATACAAACCCTGTAATAACTACCTTCAAACCGAAGCAAGGCATTTGGATCCCGTGGAACCTTGGAACCCCTTCCAGGTTCCATCTATCTGCTAGTGGTAATGTTTGGGCTGGCCGTCTCTCTCTCTCTTCTCGGTTTTCTGATCTTTATGCATGCAGCTTGTGACTGGAGCACTCCCTGCAGCCAATCAGAGCGCGCTGATTCCACAGGGGCATCGTTGGTCTGGTACAGTTTTTTTGTATTTGGAGAGGAATCCTAGTGATATGGTATATGAAAGGACATATGGCTCTTATTCAGGGTGAAAGCTGAATGAAACTTACTTGTATGCTAGATTAAAATATATATTTTAAAAAATATATAACATTTTCAAAATGTTTGGCATGTTTGTTTTTGTTCTGTTATTTGGAGGTCCATGTTAGGTATGTGTGTACCTGTCCTGAATAGGAGGGATAGGAGTCTTATGGTGGAGCTTTGTTTTTTTCATCTTTCTGGCTCGAAGGGAGATTCACTGGTCTTTTTCTTTCTTCTGTTTTCTCGACTCGGACAGGAGTGTGACGAGGTTGTTGTGTTTATCTGCAGTATGCATTCTGTAGATAGGAGTTTCAGCACCAGTCTTATCCACTGTTCATCTGAGTTCACTTTACATTCATTCCAAGTTGTAAATGCTAGTCTTCATTTTTTTTTTTTTCAAAATAAAAAGACCATGGACTTGACTGGGTTTCTCGTGTGGTTATTTTAGGGGCATGATAAGATGTTGTGTTTGACCACACGTGACAGTTTTTTTTTTTTTTAATCTATTGCGAAATATCAACTGATATTGGATTATACCTGATAAAGATCAATTAGGCATATTTCAATAATAGTCCTAGCAAATTCAATTGTTGAAGATCACTGTTTATCCTTCGTAGGCTAAAGTGTCATGTGACAGTGGTACATTTAGCATTACCACTCACAGCAACATTTGAGCCTCTCAGGAAAGAACACCGCTGTTTTCTTTCTCACTGAGCCCTAGATATACATACACATCTACGGCTGTGCTTCGTCCTTCTCTCGCTCGAGATCTGATGGAGTTGCTAGGCAACAGCCGCATGCTGTTGGGGTTTTGAAAAAGGCAAGTGGGAGGTTAAATAAACCTCAACTGGAGGGAGAAGCTTCTGTGTTGTCCTCGTAAGGCAAACCCAGGCTAACCTGTTAATGTTTCAAACCCAGGCTAACCTGTTAATGTTTCAAACCCCACAGTAATGGGGACAAAGGGCTGGTTTGCCATGCTACGATATTACCTACAAGTCAAAGAAGACTTAACCACATTGTTTAACCATATTTGGGTCATGATTACAGTGCGGCTGTCTGTCCACCCCCCACAGGCTATCCCAGCTCCATTCTGACCTTGTGTTTTAAAGTTTTCCATGAGTACCGATAGGAGTTTCTTTCTTCTGCTTCTGTCCATGAAAGGGCTAGCATGCATAATTCTTTAGCATACAGGTCCAATCTCAATAGGCTATAGAATGTGCACATTCATTTTATGTGGATTCCAGATCCACACATGTTCTGTTCTGCTTAGATGAGGCCTATAGGATTGTTACATCATGTTTGTGTGATCTATTAAACACATCTCCTGGCATTGTAGACATCTGGAAATATACACTGCCATCTGTGACGAAAATGTGTTCTAAGAACCATGTAGAGGACCCACAAGACATAATGACTCACTGACACAGCTGAGACCACTGGAGCACCAGCAGAGAAATACACCCACCTTCACCCCTTAGGGTCCAGTTAACTAAAGGCTCCATGACAACCCTCCTTCACCCCTTAGGGACCAGTTGACTAAAGGCTCCATGACAACCCACCTTCACCCCTTAGGGACCAGTTGACTAAAGGCTCCATGACAACCCACCTTCACCCCTTAGGGACCAGTTAACTAAAGGCTCCATGACAACCCACCTTCACCCCTTAGGGACCAGTTAACTAAAGGCTCCATGACAACCCACCTTTACCCCTTAGGGAACAGTTAACTAAAGGCTCCATGACAACCCACCTTTAACCCTTAGGGAACAGTTAACTAAAGGCTCCATGACAACCCACCTTCACCCCTTAGGGACCAATTGGCTAAAGGCTTCATAACAACCCACCTGTAAGGACTGACTCTGGAAACGAGAAGCAGGTACAGGGAGTGAACATTTAATGGAAGACAAATATCAAACAAAACAAGAATAGCGTCTGGATGAAGGGAACAAAACGGCATTACAACAATAATGCTGAGGCAGGCAACAAAAGTGAGGAACAGACAGATATAGAGGGGGCAATCAACAACGTGAAGGAGTCCAGGATGAGTCCAATGAGCGCTGATCCGCGTAATGATGGTGACAGGTGTGTGTAATGAAGGGCAGCCTGGCGCCCTCGAGCACCAGAGAGGGGGAGCCAGAGCAGGCTTGACACCACCTTCACCCCATAGGGACCAGTTTGCTCCATTTCATGGTTGTGTGGTGCAGTCTATGAGGCTCTCCTGGTTAGCTTGATGCTAGTGGTGAGACCTGTCACTCACACTCACAAAGAGCTGTTAGACTGCTCTAAATTCCAGTACTGATTGTGGTTAGATGGAGGAACTGATTATACCATGAACAAAACCATTGGACAGTGGACCAGTGACAATGAACAATATCCTACTACTGACAACCGGACAGTGTGGCAGGGCAGGGAGTGGGGAGTAATAACTTTAGTGGGAAAATATATATTTTTACATGTATTATTTTTTAATTGTGATTTATCAGGTGGTGGTGCAGTACTCCTACTTCCAGCGGCTATGACCAAGGGCCTCATTCATCAAAGGCGTGTGTGCACAAAACAATCTAAACCTTGCGTGCTCCAGTTTTGGTTGGCATTTGGTTGGTTGGTATTTGACTGTAAAATGTGCGTATCCACGCAAATCTCAGACCATGCGTATGCACGACTTCTAGTGGTTGATCATTGTATTGCAAGAAAATATTGTTATTTTGAGGGAAAATGAGTTGTTTGATGCACATGAATGATGTATAATGGTTGGCTAATAAAAACATAAAGTAGGCATGAAGATAAAACAGATGTGTTTGCTGTTGGTAAGGAGATCGCATGGCAGCATGGAGACTACTGTGTTTATAGGCCTAAATCATCATTATATTGCAGGTCATGTCTCTCCTTTTCTGACATGACTGGTTTAGGGGTAATGGGACACAGAGTCAGTTCAACTGAATGCATTCAATGGAAATGTGTCTCTCGCATTTAGCCCAACCCCTCTGAATCAGTGGTGTGGGGGGCTGCCCGATGTCAACATCATCAGTGCTGGGGAGCAGTTGTTTTTGGGAGTTGATTTCCTTGTTCAAGGACAGAATGTTTTGGGGGGTTAACTTCCTTGTTCAAGGACAGAATGTTTTTGTGTGGGTTAACTTCCTTGTTCAAGGACAGAGCGTTTTTGGGGGGTTAACTTCCTTGTTCAAGGACAGGATGTTTTTGGGGGGCTAACTTCCTTGTTCAAGGACAGAATGTTTTTGGGGGTTAACTTCCTTGTTCAAGGACAATGTTTTTGGGGGGTTAACTTCCTTGTTCAAGGACAGAATGTTTTTGGGGGGCTAACTTCCTTGTTCAAGGACAGAATGTTTTTGGGGGTTAACTTCCTTGTTCAAGGACAGAATGTTTTTGGGGGTTAACTTCCTTGTTCAAGGACAGAATGTTTTTGGGGGGTTAACTTCCTTGTTCAAGGACAGGATGTTTTTGGGGGTTAACTTCCTTGTTCAAGGACAGAATGTTTTTGGGGGGTTAACTTCCTTGTTCAAGGACAGGATGTTTTTGGGGGTTAACTTCCTTGTTCAAGGACAGAATGTTTTTGTGGGGGTTAACTTCCTTGTTCAAGGACAGAGCGTTTTTTGGGGAACAGCAGATTTTTTTCCACCCAGAGGGGCCCCAGGACCGACTTTAGGAAACCCTGCTCTAGGCTACGTGCTGCACCACTTCTTCCTGCTACACAACAAATATTAGCCATTTGTCCATCGTTCATTTAATAGCTAAACATGCTTCAAAGTAAATAGACGTAAGAAAATAGCCTATTTAAAATATTTCACAGTCCTTCTACATGCAAAACACACACACACTCACTCACTCACTCACTCACTCACTCACTCACATATGCCTCTTCTCTGCTGTGACATCCTGTACTCCCCAGGGGTTAAATTAAGAACATCAATTTTTCAGGTGTAAATGAAGCAACACAGTGGTGTGGCGCTGACAGTAAGAGGAGAAGCACTGACCAGAGAGAGACGGAGCAGGGGAGATATCACGTATCACAGCTGCTACTGCGAGAAAGAACTAGACACACTGATGAGACAGGCCTGTGAATTACGAGTCTGTGTGTGTGTGTGTGGGGGGGGGGGGGGGTCACTTCTCTTTTTCTGGGATCTAGAATCAATTGGACCCACTTTTCTTCATATAGGGTCCTGTCAGGAGTTTTCCTCACTGCGTAACTGGTCAGTACCAGGACGAATGGAAAAACAACGGCCCTATAATGATTACTGTGCAGTATTGGGGTAGTCTCACAGAGCTGAGTCCCACAGGGTTCTCCAGTAATCTAACACCTTACAGTGCAGCACCTCGATCCCTAGTCATCCCAAATCAACCTACAACATCTCTATTCCCTAGTCATCCCAAATCAACCTACTACATCTCTATTCCCTAGTAATCCCAAATCAACCTACAACATCTCTATTCCCTAGTCATCCCAAATCAACCTACTACATCTCTATTCCCTAGTCATCCCAAATCAACCTACATCTCTATTCCCTAGTCATCCCAAATCAACCTACTACATCTCTATTCCCTAGTCATCCCATATCAACTTATAGAACATATTGGCATCCTGTATGTCCTTGTGAAATTCAAGTTTATCCAACTCTAAATCTATATTTTCTCTCTCTCTCGGTGTCTCCCTCTCTCTTCCTCTCCCTCTGTCTCCCTCTGTCTCTCTCTCTCCCTCTCTCTTTCCCTCCCTCTCTCTCTCTCTTTCTCTCACTCTCTCTCCCTCTCTCTCAAATCAAGTCAATTCAATTCAAATGGCTTTATTTGTATGTGTAACATATGTTGCCAAAGCAAGTTAAATAAATAATAAACAAAAATAATAAAGACATTTAAAATGTCATATTATGTCTATATTACAGTGATATAATGATGTGCAAATAGTTAAAATACAAAAGGGGAAATAAACATAAATATAGGTTGTATTTACAATGCTGTTTGTTCTTCAATGGTTGTCATTTTCTTGTGTCCTTTTCACAAATCTTGCTGCTGTGATGCACACTGTGGTATTTCACCCAGTAGAGATGGGTTTTTATCAAAATTGGATTTGTTTCCAATTCTTTGTGGGTCTGTGTAATCTGAGGGAAATATGTCTCTCTAATATGGTCATACATTGGGCAGGAGGTTAGGAAGTGCAGCTCAGTTTCCACCTCAGTTTGTGGACAGTGTGCACACAGCCTGTCTTCTCTTGAGAGCCAAGTCTGCCTACGGCAGCCTTTCTCAATAGCAAGGTTATGCTCACTGAGGTTTTACATAGTCAAAGCTTTCCTTGAGTTTGGGTCAGTCACAGTGGTGAGGTATTCTGCCACTGTGTACTCTCTGTTTAGGGCCAAATAACATTCTAGTTTGCTCAGTTGTTTGGTAAATTCTTTCCAATATGCCAAGTAATTATCTTTTTGTTTTCTCATGATTTGGTTGGGTCTAATTGTGTTGCTGTCCTGGGGCTCTGTTTGTGTTTGTGAACAGAGCCCCAGGACCAGCTTGCTTAGGGGACTCTTCTCCAGGTTCATCTCTCTGTAGGTGATGGCTTTGTTATGGAAGGTTTGGTAATCGCTTCCTCTTAGGTGGTTGTAGAATTTAATGGCTCTTTTCTAAATTCTGTCCCGTTTTGTGAATTCTTGGTTGGTGAGAGGACCCCAGACCTCACAACCATAAAGGTCTCTCTCTCTGGGGTGACTTATGACCATGCAGAGCTCCCTTCATCACCAGGGCACCCCTCTCACTCTCCATCTCACTCTTTCTCCATATATCTCCATCTCTCTATCTTAATCCCCCTATTGCTCTCCCACCTCTTCTGCCTGTTCTATTTGTCTATTGATCTCCCCCCTCTCCACAAGTTCTGTTTGTCTTATTGTGCATTTCTCTTTTTATTTCTCTTCATTTTTCCGTGCTGGTACTCGTCGTCTTCATTTTTCCGTGCTGGTACTCGTCGTCTTCATTTTTCCGTGCTGGTACTCGTCGTCTTCATTTTGCCGTGCTGGTACTCGTCGTCTTCATTTTTCCGTGCTGGTACTCGTCGTCTTCATTTTTCCGTGCTGGTACTCGTCGTCTTCATTTTGCCTTGCTGGTACTCGTCGTCTTCATTTTTCCGTGCTGGTACTCGTCGTCTTCATTTTGCCTTGCTGGTACTCGTCGTCTTCATTTTGCCGTGCTGGTACTCGTCGTCTTCATTTTTCCGTGCTGGTCCTCGTCGTCTTCATTTTTCCGTGCTGGTACTCGTCGTCTTCATTTTGCCGTGCTGGTACTCGTCATCTTCATTTTGCCGTGCTGGTACTCGTCGTCTTCATTTTGCCGTGCTGGTACTCGTCTCCTTCATTTTGGCTTGCTGGTACTCGTCGTCTTCATTTTTCCGTGCTGGTACTCGTCGTCTTCATTTTTCCGTGCTGGTACTCGTCGTCTTCATTTTTCCGTGCTGGTACTCGTCGTCTTCATTTTGCCTTGCTGGTACTCGTCGTCTTCATTTTTACGTGCTGGTACTCGTCGTCTTCATTTTTCCGTGCTGGTACTCGTCGTCTTCATTTTTCCGTGCTGGTACTCGTCGTCTTCATTTTGCCTTGCTGGTACTCGTCGTCTTCATTTTTCCGTGCTGGTACTCGTCGTCTTCATTTTGCCTTGCTGGTACTCGTCGTCTTCATTTTGCCTTGCTGGTACTCGTCGTCTTCATTTTTCCGTGCTGGTATTCGTCGTCTTCATTTTTCCGTGCTGGTACTCGTCATCTTCATTTTGCCGTGCTGGTACTCGTCGTCTTCATTTTGCCTTGCTGGTACTCGTCTCCTTCATTTTGCCTTGCTGGTACTCGTCGTCTTCATTTTTCCGTGCTGGTACTCGTCGTCTTCATTTTGCCTTGCTGGTACTCGTCGTCTTCATTTTGCCGTGCTGGTACTCGTCGTCTTCATTTTTCCGTGCTGGTACTCGTCGTCTTCATTTTTCCGTGCTGGTACTTGTTGTCTTCATTTTGCCTTGCTGGTACTTGTCATCTTTGGGGCTTTTCCTGGTTTCATTATTGCCTCTCCTTCCATGTACCTATGAGACTACACTCAGCTTTGATCGTTGTGAGATGTTGCTACACTGTCACGACAACAGCGCCTCTGAACTCATGCAATATTCACAGACGATGATACAACTTTCCCTCTAATGAAAAAGCAAAATGCCAGGCTGAGGCAATACAAAACAGCTTTTAATAATGGCCAGACTGTCAGAACAGGAACAATCTTCTCCGTCCGTGTGTGTGTGTGTACACGTACATGCGTGTGTGTGTGCATGTGTACACGTACATGCGTGCGTGTGTGTGTGTGTACACGTACATGCGTGTGTGTGTGCATGCACCAGCAGTGTTATCCAACCATCTATGGCTAGTGGCGTATAGATCACCAGTTCTGTAGAGCTCATACATTGTTAAGTACGTCTGCACTATGGGGAGAACCTGCACCGTGGGGCCCACTACCACCACAGTGCTTATCTGCAACACATGGATTAACTGCGCCATGGGACCCATCTACACCATGGGGCCTACCAGCACCACTGTGTTCATGTTTGCACCATAGGGACTACCTTCACCATGGGGCCTTCCATCACTTTGATAGGTTATGTATATCATGGAGCTATGGTGATGTTTACATCAACAGTCTGAAGTGCACCTAAAACTCGCTAGTCCCCCCTCCCCTTTCCCCCATCACACACTCCCTATGTCCCTTATGTAATACCATCGACCAAATACACACACACACACACACACACAGAGAGGGGGAAGAGTATTGCAGCAGCATCAGCAGCTCTTCCTGGGGATGAACCTCAGGCAGCATTGCAGAAGCAGTGTGTGTGTCTATGTCTGTTTATGTGTTTGTGTGAGTATGCGGTCAGAGAGGGATCCCCCCCTTTTTAACCGCACAGTATCCTGGGATTCTCTCACACACACACACACACACACACACACACACACACACACACACACACACACACACACACACACCAGCTGTTGCCCATTGCAGACTGGAGAATACCTTGCAGTGGGACAGAGTATGGAGGGAAGAAGGGAAGGAGGTAATGAACCAGTCTTGTAGAGACAATTATAATACAGTACCACAGGACAGGAGAAGAGAGGAGAGGAATGGACTGATGTGATACAGCATCAAGGATGTTCTGGGAATATCTGATTTGAATACCTCAGTGATGATGATTAGAATGTATCTGTTATGAAGCTATGTCAAGGGCCTACGCAGTGCTGTATAACATAATTAAACAATCAAACATACTTGAATATCTGTCCTTCAAGACAATTATAACTCTATGGACCTTTTGGGGTTGAGTGAATTTGAGGGGACATTTTTATTACATTTCTGACTCCAAAACACTACTACACCCATCTAGTAACCCCGCAGGTCAATTATCAGGAGCACTGGGCCTTGACACACACAAGAAGTGACCAATGCCAGCCTTTGGAATGTCTTCATCAACACTAACAGTTTCACCATCAAAAATAATAACTAGACAAACTCTACTGAAAACTAAAGAGCCAGCAGTCTTTTACTAAGATTCTCTAGATTTCAGTCATCTCATCATAGCACCGCAAAACAAAAGGTAAGCAACCTGTACAATTCAGTCTTTGTCTGGCAGGATGCACCACTACTCTCCTTTCTTTCTGAACAAGTCTAGATAATGTTCTTGTTAAATGTTAATGTTCTCTTCCGACTAAATAATTGAATAAAACTCAATTTAAAGTGATCTGTTCTCTCTGGCATTCAGAGGAGATTTAGATAGTTACACAATGTGTTTTAACAGGGTTGTTTAAGCTTGTGTTGTTCTAGTGCTTGATGTTGTGTTTTTCCCTTCTATTCTGCATTTACAGTTGTGGATTGACGAATCTGGCAACAATAACCAGTCGACACAGTGGCTCTTACAGTGACGGACATGTTGAGGTCCAGTGACATTTATCTCTGCTGTGGAAAACAAGAGAAGAGACACACGCACACACCCTCTCAGAGATGAGAGGGAAAGGATGTGAAGGGTGAGGTCAGAGGAGAGTGGTTTGGACAGACTGACTGGTGTATTCTGTGACAGACAGACGCACAGACAGACAGACGCACAGACAGACAGACGCACAGACAGACAGACGCACAGACAGACAGACGCACAGACAGACAGACGCACAGACAGACAGACACACAGACAGACAGACAGACAGGCGCACAGACAGACAGACGCACAGACAGACAGACGCACAGACAGACAGACCCGTCTGTGTGTGCTAGTGCTCTTTTCTCTCTTAAGACAGTGGTTCCCAAACTCCCCCATTTTGAAATTGGGCAGTTCATCATCAGTTTTCCTCAGTCATTGCATACCTATTCCTATGGCTGTTGTCAAGGCGAACAAAGGAGCAAGCTACAGAAGTCAATAGGTAGAAAACATCTAATAGTTTATTTGAAAGACTGTCTGTGTGAAATCAATGTCAAATCAATCCATCGCATGGAATTACATGGTAAGATAGTCTATAGAGAATGGATGTGCTGCTCGTGCTGTCATCAGAGTGCTGCCTGTGTGATCAAAGAGGTTGATGAGCAGCAGGTGTACACTGGCCACTTCCATGCACGCGCACACACACACACACACACACCTAGTCACCAGGTGGGTGGCTCACAGTTCAGTCTGATTGGCTAATCGAGCTAGGCTCGCAGCAAGGGAAAAGCAGATAAGATCGTTTTCTGATCCAAAGAAAAGCAGGATCCATCTCTGATGAACACACACACACCCGTGCGCACACACACGCTGGAGAGATTAGTAGGACCGATTTAGAATGAAAGATGTGAGAGGCAACATTAACGTACACTCACTTTGCCATAGGACTGAGGCTGAGCCATTCTACCTTAACAATATGAACAAAAATATGATCAAATCACATTGTGTTTGTCACAATGCACCGAATACAACAGGTGTAGTAGACCTTAAAATTAAACGCTAACTTACCAGCCCTTAACCAACAATGCAGTTAAGAAAAATAAGTGTTAAGAAAGTATTTACTAAAATTAACTGAAGTAAAAAAATATATAAAATAAAAAATTTGAAAAATATCAAATAATTAAGGAGCAACAATAAAATAACAGTAGGGAGGCTATTTTCAGGGGGTACCGGTACAGTCAATGTGCACAGGTTAGTCGAGGTAATTGAGGTAATATGTACATGTAGGTAGAGGTAAAGTGACTATGCATCTTAATGGTGAAGCTGTAGAATATTTTGAGGATCTGAGGACCCATGCCAAATCTTTCCAGTCTCCTGAGGGGGAATAGGCGTTGTCGTGCCCTGTTCACGACTGTCTTGGTGTGCTTGGACCATGAAAGTTTGTTGGTGATGTGGACACCAAGGAACTTGAAGCTCTCAACCTTCCTCACTACAGCCCCTTCGTGCTCGGCCCTCATTTTCCTGTAGTCCACAATCATCTCCTTTGTCTTGATCACGTTGAGGGAGAGGTTGTTGTCCTGGCACCACACTGCCAGGTCTCTGACCTCCTCCCTATAGGCTGTCTAGTCGTTGTCGGTGACCAGGCCTACCACTGTTGTGGTGTCGGCAAACTTAATGATGGTGATGGAGTCGTGCTTGATGGTATGCCAAAACAGTCCTGTAGCATCTGCTTCATCTGACCACTTTCTTTTGACCGAGTCACTGGTGCTTCCTGATTTAGTTTCAGCTTGTATGCAGGAATCAGGAGAATAGAATTGTGGTCAGATTTGCCAAATGGAGGGCGAGGGAGATCTTTGTACGTGTCTCTGTGTGTAGAGTAAAGGTGTCTAGAGTTGTTTTCCTCTGGTTACACATTTAACCTGCTGGTAGAAATGAGGTAAAACGGATTTAGGTTTTCCTGCATTAAAGTCCCCGGATACTAGGAGTGCCGCCACTGGATGAGCATTTTCTTGATTTTCCAGATCCGTACAAGGCACCACAAACTACGTTCCCGATATCTCCGTCTCTTCTACATGTGAATGACGGGGATTTGGGCCTTGTCGGGTGTCTGAAGTAAATCCTTTGCGTGAGTAAAGGTGAGTGATCGCTGTCCTGATTTCTTAAAGCTCTTCTTGGTCATAAGTGATGGTGGCAGAAACATTATGTACAAAATACATGAAAACACACACAACAACACAATTGGTTTGGGGACCGTAAAATGGCAGCCATCTCCTCCGGCGCCATCATTCAATTATTAGCATCAGATAACTTGATTCATATCGATGACGAAGCATGGTGTGTACAAAACCACATGTTGTGGGTATGAATGGGCCACCAATACTCAACATATATTTTAGGAAATACAGTTGACTCAATTTGGATAAATGCAGCTGCTACAGCATCTATTAATTAATGCCATATTATCATCGGTCCTGAGTGAGAAACAGACATCTACCATTATAGGGCCAGCCGGGCGTCTGAGTGAAGAGTTAGGATTAGAATAAGTGCTGTTACTCTCTAATTACTGACTTCTATCTAATGAGGAGGAATCAGTCGTTAACAACAAACACCAGCCTGGCCTTTAATTAACAGGCTCACTTGTTTTTGAAAACACAGAGCAAAGAGCAAGCATATAAAGCCATATTGTAAGACATTATAAAGGCTCAAACATGCTTATAACAAGTTATAAAGCATTATAAACCAGGTAGTTTGGGTCCTGGGTGCTGATTGGCTAAAAGCCGTGGTATATCAGACATTATATAAACTGGGTAGCCGGAATGCTGAATACTGAATGCTGATTGGCTGAAATCCATGGTACATGAGACCGTATACCATGGGTATGACAAAACATTTATTTTTACATTTCTCCAGGCCCATCCCTCAGCTTTTTACCAAAACAGAGGCGGGGCAACCATTTTGTTATTGTTTCATCTGTGGAGTTGCCCTTTAAACAGCAGCATATTATCAAGATATCAAAGTGTCACCAACAAAAAGGTAAACAACAGGCCGATAGCAAATGCAGCATACGACATTCATTTGTCACATGTAAATAGCCCTTTACAGTAGTGCTCAAAGCATGCCGTTCCGCTGGTTTGAATCCCCGAGACGACTCGGTGAAAAATCTGTCAATGAGCCCTTATCTCTCATTGCTCCTGTAAGTTGCTCTGGATAAGAGCGTCTGCTAAATGACTGAAATGTAAAATGTAGACCAAACATTAGGAACACATTCCTAATATTGAGTTGCACCTCCCTTTGCCCTCAGAACAGACTCAATTCGTCGGGGTAAGGACTCTACAAGGTGTCAAAAGCGTTGCGCAGGAATGCTTCCCACAGTTGTGTCAAGTTGGCTGGACGTCCTTTGGGTGGTGGATCATTCTTGACCCACACGGGAAACGGTTGCGAGTGAAAAACCCAGCAGCGTTGCAGTTCTTGACACAAACTGGTGCGCCTGGCACCTACTACCATACCCACTTCAATCTTTTGTCTTGCCCATTCGCACACACAATCCATGTCTCAAATGTTTAAAGGCTTAAAAATCCTTCTTTAACCTTTCTCTGCCTGGTACGTCTATGTCATGGAAGGAAAGAGAAAGGGGGATACCTAGTCAGTTGTCCAACTGAATGTATTCAACTGAAATGTCTCTTCTGCATTTAACCCAACCCCTCTGAATCAGAACAGGTGTTCTTAATGTCTTGTACACTCAGTGTATGTTCAGGCTATGAAGTGCTCCTTAGTCCATCTGACCACACCTCTGTCTTTCACTTCAACACCCACAGACAGACCGACAGCTTTGTTTTCTTTCTCTGTGTCGTTGAGTGAGCGCCAAAGCAGACAGATAAATAAAAGAAGGCCTTTTCAGCGTTGACACGGGGACATAGCAGGGACTCAACATGGATAAAGAACCTGAGATGCGCAGGGACGCAGAGCAGAGCACTGCATGGAAACTCACCACCACTTAACCAACCTGGCTTCAGTTTCCCCTGGATTGGAGCTTCTCAGATCTCTCTCCCTGCTCGGGCCCAATCAGTCTGCTCCCTGCCACTTCCTGAATGACAAATGGGCAGGCTATCAGACCGGGGTTCAAATACTATTTCAAATCTTTCAAATACTTGGAGTGTTTGCTTTAGCCTGCCTGGAGTGCCAAAGGGATGGGGGTTGCCCAATTAGCAACCAATTTGTTTTATTACTCCAGACAAGCTCAATCAAACCCAGATAAAGTATTTGGAATGATTTCAAACAATATTTGAACCCAGGTCAGATACAAGCAGGATTGAGCTATGGAGGTAATAACTCCTTAACCCTGGTGTGGTAATGAGACACTGGATCCGACATGATAACAGAGTGTTTATCAGATGCCATGTGAGACGAGACATCTCTTTAATAATGGAGGGCTATGGCCAGTTGACTGGGGTCAGAGTCAGAGCTCAGTGCTGCTGGAGCACCAGGAAGGCATGGCCAGGAGAGGGTTAGGACAGGGCTAGGACCATGGAGAGTTAGGAGAGGGTTAGGACAGGGCTAGGACCATGGAGAGTTAGGAGAGGGTTAGGACAGGGCTAGGACCATGGAGAGTTAGGAGAGGGTTAGGACAGGGCTAGGACCATGGAGAGTTAGGAGAGGGTTAGGACAGGGCTAGGACCATGGAGAGTCAGCAAAGTGTTAGGACCATGGAGAGTTAGGAGAGGGTTAGGACAGGGTTAGGACCATGGAGAGTCAGCAAAGTGTTAGGACCATGGAGAGTTAGGAGAGGGTTAGGACAGGGCTAGGACCATGGAGAGTCAGGAAAATGTTTGTACCATGGAGAGTTAGGAGAGGGTTAGGACAGGGCTAG
The DNA here is from genome assembly GCF_036934945.1 of Oncorhynchus masou masou. NCBI lineage: Eukaryota > Metazoa > Chordata > Actinopteri > Salmoniformes > Salmonidae > Oncorhynchus > Oncorhynchus masou. Next base: position 36,388,919 of record NC_088227.1, on the reverse strand, counting down.
GACCATGGAGAGTTAGGAGAGGGTTAGGACAGGGCTAGGACCATGGAGGGTTAGGACAGGGTTAGGACCATGGAGAGTCAGCAAAGTGTTAGGACCATGGAGAGTTAACAAAGTGTTAGGACAGGGATAGGACCATGGAGAGTCAGGAAAATGTTTGTACCATGGAGAGTTAGGAGAGGGTTAGGACCATGGAAAGTAAGAAGAGGGTTAGGACCATGGAGAGTTAAGAGAGAGGGTTAGGACCATGGAGAGTTAAGAGAGAGGGTTAGGACCATGGAGAGTTAGGAGAGAGGGTTAGGACCATGGAGAGTTAGGAGAGGGTTAGGACCATGGAGAGTTAGGAGAGGGTTAGGACCATGGAGAGTTAGGAGAGGGTTAGGACCATGGAGAGTTAGGAGAGGGTTAGGACCATGGAGAGTTAGGAGAGGGTTAGGACCATGGAGAGTTAGGAGAGGGTTAGGACCATGGAGAGTTAGGAGAGGGTTAGGACCATGGAGAGTTAGGAGAGGGTTAGGACCATGGAGAGTTAGGAGAGGGTTAGGACCATGGAGAGTTAGGAGAGGGTTAGGACCATGGAGAGTTAGGAGAGGGTTAGGACCATGGAGAGTTAGGAGAGGGTTAGGACCATGGAGAGTTAGGAGAGGGTTAGGACCATGGAGAGTTAGGAGAGGGTTAGGACCATGGAGAGTTTAGGAGAGGGTTAGGACCATGGAGAGTTAGGAGAGGGTTAGGACCATGGAGAGTTAAGAGATGGTTAGGACAGGGCTAGGACCATGGAGAGTTAGGAGAGGGTTAGGACAGGGCTAGGACCATGGAGAGTTAGGAGAGGGTTAGGACAGGGCTCGAACCATGGAGAATTAGGAGAGGGTTAGGACAGGGCTCACACCATGGAGAGTTAGGAGAGGGCTAGGACTATGGAGAGTTAGGAGAGGGTTAGGACCATGGAGAGTTAGGACCGTGGAGAGTTAGGACCGTGGAGAGTTAGGAGAGGGTTAGGACCGTGGAAAGTAAGGGGAGGGTTAGGACCATGGAGAGTTAGGAGAGGGTTAGGACCATGGAGAGTTAGGAGAGGGTTAGGACCATGGAGAGTTATGACTATGGAGGGAGCATTGAAAGGCCATTGGACATCATGACTAGTATTGTGAGTGGAACTAGCTAGGGCTGAGCTCAGTAACACAGAGCAAGGTCCCAAAGTCTACAGAGCAAATTCCCAGTATCCTACATACTACGTTGGGTTCAGTCAGTCTGCTCGCTGTGGTCAGTCAGTCTGCTCGCTGTGGTCAGTCAGTCTGATCGCTGTGGTCAGTCTGTCTCTGTCTGTACCCAAACCAATTACATCATTGTCCATTTCACACTAAAGACTTTTCACCGCGCATAACACCCCAGCCCTGTGCATTTGGTCCCTGACAGATAAAGGGAACACAACGTCTCCCTTTAAAGCCACGTGGACCACATCCCTCCGTCCCTCCCCTTCCAATGTTTCGCTTCAAACATGTTTATATATGGGTCTTTAAACATGTCTTTATATATGTATTCTCTCTCTCCATCTTGCTTACATAAGAGATGGATGCAGGGAGCCCAGGCGGTGCTGGTGGAGCCTGGGGGTGAAAACAGGGATGTTAAACTGAAGGGGTGTTAGAGCTGTATTGTTTTACAATGCAGTGGTGAGATACAGCCATGTGAATGAATGAACAGAACAGAGAAGAGATACATTAAATGGTGGCTGGTTGGTTGGCGAGCTATTTTGTGTACTTTGTGTACTCAAAAAGAGCTCTGGGGCTGGCGCTCCACATGTTAGATCTTAATTTGATCACTCTTTTTTGTTGCTGTGAATTTTCCTGCACAGCAGGAAATGCAACCTTGTCGTGTATTTTAGGTTTAGAGGCTTCTAAAGTTTATAATTTCCACTTAAAATTTTCAGACTTGATTTGCCCAAATTAAAAATGTATCAACCCTTCCAAAAATGGCCATTAATTATAATCCACATAATAATTCACAATCCTATTGCTGCAAGATTATTTTTCATGGTTTAGCAAACTGACTCGAATGATGATCCCCCCCCCCTCAAAAAACAGACATTTCTGTTTCCTCCCAAAAATTGCCCCAAATAGACATTAAATCCATGATGCAGTGTATTCCCATAACTACAGTGTGTATCATCAGGTGAACAGACAGAAAGGGAACTAGTCTGTATGTATGGGTGTCATCTGATCATTTACATAATGTTGGATAAAAACAGTGGGAAGCAGCCATGTCTGGATATAACCCAACTGTGTGTGGGAGTCGGGTTATACATGCCCAGGATGTCTGGCTCAATTTGTATTAAGTACTAGGCTAACTCTGTGTGTGTGTGTGTGTGTGTGTGTGTGTGTGTGTGTGTGTGTGTGTGTGTGTGTGTGTGTGTGTGTGTGTGTGTGTGTGTGTGTGTGTGTGTGTGTACGTGTACGTGTGTGTACGTGTATGTGTATGTGTGTGTACGTGTATGTGTGTGTACGTATGTGTGTGTGTGTGTGTGTACGTGTATGTGTGTGTACGTGTACGTGTATGTGTGTGTACGTGTATGTGTGTGTACGTATGTGTGTGTATGTGTGTGTCCTTATGTGTGTGTGTGTATGTGTGTGTGTGTGTGTGTGTGTGTGTGTACGTGTATGTGTGTGTACGTGTATGTGTACGTGTGTGTACGTGTATGTGTGTGTACGTATGTGTGTGTGTGTATGTGTGTGTCCTTATGTGTGTGTGTGTATGTGTGTGTGTGTATGTGTGTGTGTGTGTGTGTACGTGTATGTGTGTGTACGTGTATGTGTATGTGTGTGTACGTGTATGTGTGTGTACGTGTATGTGTATGTGTGTGTACGTGTATGTGTGTGTACGTATGTGTGTGTGTGTATGTGTGTGTCCTTATGTGTGTGTGTGTGTGTGTGTGTACGTGTGTATGTGTGTGTGTTCTGAAAGGGCCCAGAGTCTGCAACACCTCTAAGCAAGGGGCACCACCAAGTAAGCAACACAATGAAGACCAAGGAGCTCTCCAAACAGGTCAGGGACAAAGTTGTGGAGAAGAACAGATCAGGGTTGGGTTATAAAAAAAAATATCTGAAACTTTTATCATCCCACGGAGCACCATTAAATCCATTATTTAAAAAATGTAAAGAATATGACATCACAACAAACCTGCCAAGAGAGGGCCCCCACCAAAACTCACGGACCAGGCAAGGAGGGCATTAATCAGAGAGGAAACAAAGAGACCAAAGATCAGCCTGAAGGAGCTGCCCCATAGAGGAGATTGGAGTATCTGTCCATAGGACCACTTTAAACCATACACTCCACAGAGCTGGGCTTTACGGAAGAGTGGCCAGAAGAAAATAAGCTAACATGTTTGGTGTTTGCCAAAAGGCATGTGGGAGACTCCCCAAACATATGGAAGAAAGAAGTCTGGTCAGAAGAGACAAAAACTGAGCTTTTTGGCCATTAAGGAAAACGCTATGTCTGGTGCAAACTCAACACCTCTCATCACCCCGAGAACAACATCCCCACAGTGAGGCATGGTGGTGGCAGCATCATGCTGTGGGGATGTTTTTCATCGGCAGGGACTGGGAAACTGGTCAGAATTGAAGGAATGATGGGTGGCGCTAAATACAAGGAAATTCTTGAGGCAAACCTGTTTCAGGTCCTGTTTCAGGTCTTCCAGAGATTTGAGAATGGGACGGAGGTTCACCTTCCAGCAGAACAATGACCCCAAGCATACTGCTAAAGCAACACTTGCGTGCTTTAAGGGGAAACATTTAAATGTCTTGGAATGGCCTAGTCAAAGTCTAGACATCAATCCAATTGAGAATCTGTGGTATGACTTAAAGATTGCTGTACATCAGTGGAACCCATCCAACTTAAAGGAGCAGGAGCAGTTTTGCCTTGAAGAATGGGGTGAATAGTTATGCATGCTAAAGTTGTCTGTTTTTTTTGTCGTATTTCTTGTTTGTTCCATAATAAAAAATATGTTTGCTTCAAAGTGGTAGGCATGTTGAGTAAATCAAATGATACATACCCCCCCAAAATCTTTAAGGGGGATGAATACTTTCACAAGCCACAGTATGTGTGTGTGTGTACATATATGTGTGTACACGTATGTGTATTTGTGTGTACATGTGTGTGTCTGTGTATGTGTGTACATGTATGTGAGTGTACATGAATGTGTATGTCTGTACATGTATGTGTGTGTGTGTGTGTGTGTGTGTGTGTGTGTGCGCGCGTTTGTGTACATGTATGTGTGTGTGTGTACATGTATGTGTGTGTGTGTACATGTATGTGTGTGTGTACATGTATGTGCTTTTGTGTACATGTATGTGTATGTACGTGTGTGTGTATGTACATGTATGTGTATGCCTGTACATGTGTGTATGTATGTGTTTGTGTGTGTGTACATGTAAACTCAGCAAAATAAAGAAACCTCCCTTTTTCAGGACCCTGTCTTTCAAATTCTTAAAAATAATTAATAATAATAATCTTTTATAATTCATAAAAATCTAAATAACTACACAGATCTTCATTGTAAAGGGTTTAAACACTGTTTCCCATGCTTGTTCAATGAACCATAAACAATTAATGAACATGCACCTGTGGAACGGTCGTTAAGACACTAACTGCTTACAGACGGTAGGCAATTAAAGATCACAGTTATGAAAACTTAGGACACTAAAGAGGCCTTTCTACTGACTCTGGAAAAACACAGAAAGAAAGATGCCCAGGTTCCTTGCTCATTTGTGTGAACGTGCCTTAGGCATGCTGCAAGGAGGCATGAGGACTGCAGATGTGGCCATGGCAATAAATTGCAATGTCTGTACTGTGAGATGCCTAAGACAGGGCTACAGGGAGACAGGATGGACAGCTGATCGTCCTCGCAGTGGCAGACCACCTGTAACAACACCTGCACAGGATCAGTACATCCAAACATCACACCTGCAGGACAGGTAGAGGATGGCAACAACAACTGCCCGAGTTACACCAGGAATGCACAATCCCTCCATCAGTGCTCAGACTGTCTGCAATAGGCTGAGAGAGGCTGGACTGAGGGCTTATAGGCCTGTTGTAAGGCAGGTCCTCACCAGACATCACCGGCAACAACGTCGCTTATAGGTACAAACCCACCGTCGCTGGACCAGACAGGACTGGCAAAAAGTGCTCTCCACTGACGAGTCGCAGTTTTGTCTCACCAGGGGTGATGGTCGGATTCGCGTTTATCGCCGAAGGAACGAGCTTTACACCGAGGCCTGTACGCTGGGGCGGGATCGGAGCGGGAACTTGATGAGGAGGAGATGCACTGCAGTACTTTAATGCAGCTGGTGGCCACACCTGATACTGACTTACTTTTGATTTTGACCCCCCTTTGTTCAGGGACACATTATTCAATTTCTGTTAGTCACATGTCTGTGGAACTTGTTCAGTTTATGTCTCAGTTGTTGAGTCTTGTTATATTCATACAAATATTTACACATATTTGTTTGCTGAAAATAAACGCAGTTGACAGTGAGAGGACGTTTCTTTTTTTAGCTGAGTTTATGTGTACGTGTATGTACAAGTATGTGTGTGTACAAGTATGTGTGTGTGTGTGTGTGTGTGTGTGTCCAGGCTGGGTGGGGCAACATGCAGTATATCACACTGCCTGATAAACTGAGAAACACAAACAGTACTTTTCTAAGGCTGCTGCTGTGTTGTTATGGTGAAAATGAGTACGGTAGGGAACTCCTAGCTGGAGGGAAGACACACACACACACACACAGAGCGAGCGAGCGAGAGATCAGAGAGACTAAAACAGAGAAACAGAACAGAGGAGCTACCTGTCTGAGGTGCACTATCAGCATCCTGCCAACTCAACCAACTAGGACTAGAGTCTGTGTTGCACTGTCCAGTACGCATGCACGCAAACACACCAACAGTACACACATGCACGCAAACACACCAACAGTACACACATGCACGCAAACACACCAACAGTACACACATGCACGCAAACACACCAACAGTACACACATGCACGCAAACACACCAACAGTACACACATGCACGCAAACACACCAACAGTACACACATGCACGCAAACACACCAACAGTACACACATGCACGCAAACACACCAACAGTACACACATGCACGCAAACACACCAACAGTACACACATGCACGCAAACACACATGCACGCAAACACACCAACAGTACACACATGCACGCAAACACACCAACAGTACACACATGCACGCAAACACACCAACAGTACACACATGCACGCAAACACACCAACAGTACACACATGCACGCAAACACACCAACAGTACACACATGCACGCAAACACACCAACAGTACACACATGCACGCAAACACACCAACAGTACACACATGCACGCAAACACACCAACAGTACACACATGCACGCAAACACACCAACAGTACACACATGCACGCAAACACACCAACAGTACACACATGCACGCAAACACACATGCACGCAAACACACCAACAGTACACACATGCACGCAAACACACCAACAGTACACACATGCACGCAAACACACCAACAGTACACACATGCACGCAAACACACCAACAGTACACACATGCACGCAAACACACCAACAGTACACACATGCACGCAAACACACCAACAGTACACACATGCACGCAAACACACCAACAGTACACACATGCACGCAAACACACCAACAGTACACACATGCACGCAAACACACCAACAGTACACACATGCACGCAAACACACCAACAGTACACACATGCACGCAAACACACCAACAGTACACACATGCACGCAAACACACCAACAGTACACACATGCACGCAAACACACCAACAGTACACACATGCACGCAAACACACCAACAGTACACACATGCACACAAACACACCAACAGTACACACATGCATGCAAACACACCAACAGTACACACATGCACGCAAACACACCAACAGTACACACATGCACACAATACACTCACACCTCGAAAAAACAACAACAAAAAAACAAATTCTAACTCAGTACTGCCTGACTGCCTCTGCAGTCTCTCAATGGCCGACCAAAGCCAGTAGAACATTTGACTACTTTTCCATATTTCTGTGCTTCTGTACCACTGTGCTGTGGGGGACGATGTTCAACTTGAAACCTTTGCTTTGTAAACCCTGTCTACAGTACCCATACTACTGCCACCCTACAGCCCTGTCTGTCTTCATAGGGTGGTTATAGGTGCTGCTTTCCCTATCACACTTTTTACATTCTATTATTATAGGCCACTTCGCACTTAAAAGTATAAGCATAGGGTTTACAGCACACACGCACGGGGTTTACAGCACACACGCACGGGGTTTACAGCACACACGCACGGGGTTTACAGCACACACGCACGGGGTTTACAGCATACGGTTTACAGCATACGGCTTACAGCATACACATACAGTTTACAGTATAAACATACAACTTACAGTATAAACACACAACTTACAGTATAGTAGAAACACACAACTTACAGTATAGTAGAAACATACAACTTACAGTATAAACACACAACTTACAGTATAAACACACAACTTACAGTATAGTAGAAACACAACACTTACAGTACAGTATAAACACACAACTTACAGTACAGTATAAACACACAACTTACAGTATAGTAGAAACACAACACTTACAGTATAGTATAAACATACAACTTACAGTACAGTATAAACATACAACTTACAGTATAGTAGAAACACACAACTTACAGTACAGTATAAACATACAACTTACAGTATAAACACACAACTTAGAGTATAGAGAGAAGCTTCTCTTCTCGTTTAAGAGACAGGAACGACAGCGCTTATTGACACAGACGCCGTGACAGTTCATCTTTAACCAGGCCAAGGTTGTATTCGTTAGGCACCAAACGTAGGAAAAAAGACTGAAACAGGGAGGGACGACCAGACTTCTCCAATAAGAAACTGTCATTCTAGTTTTCCATTTCTAAATATTTTAAACCGTTTTCTGTTGTGTACCCTAGCCTAGCGAATGTGACAGGGTGATGGTGACTCTTGGCTGCACTGGGCAGGGCAAGGAACACCTGGTTTCTGTAGCACACCGACAGTGAGGCAGACACCTGAGAGAGTGCCTTTGTTCCAAAGTAGCACCAAGGTGAAAGGTAATCCTGGATAAGAAAGACAGAAAGGTGTGAGTGCCAATGCAGTGGGTGAGTGGACTCTGGGGCAGTGCCAGTGACATCGACACAGATACAGGAGACTCATTTGGTTGGCAGGGTGCAGTCTGTGCTCTACCATGCTGAAGATAAATCACCCTTGAGGGTGCAGTCATTGTGGTTGATCCTTCCCCTGTTGATGAAGCCCAGCATGCTGTACATGTTAACTTGTACATTTTTACATTGTCTTATACAATCACATCCTCATTCAAATACACACACACACACACACACACACACAAACGGAAGCACACTCGCGCACACACGTAGAAACGCACACACTGCAGTGGAGCAGGTTGAGAGCTTCAAGTTCCTTGGCATCCACATCACCAACAAACTAAGCACACCAAGACAGTTGTGAAGAGGGCACGACAAAACCTATTCCCCCTCAGGAGACTGAAACAATTTGGCATGGGTCCTCAGATCCTTAAAAGATTTTACAGCTGCACCATCGAGAGCATCCTGTTGGGTTGCGTCACTGCCTGGTATGGCAACTGCTCGGCCTCCGACCCCAAGGCACTACAGATGGTAGTGTGTACGGCCCAGTACATCACCGGGGCCAAGCTTCCTGCCATCCAGGACCTCTATACCAGGCGGTGTCAGAGGAAGGCTCCAGCCACCCTAGTCATAGACTGTTCTCTCTGCTACCTCACGGCAAGCGGTACCGGAGGGCCAAGTCTAGGTTCAAGAGGCTTCTAAACAGCTTCTACCCCCAAGCCATAAGACTCCTGAACTTCTAATCAAATGCCTATCCAGATGATTTCCATCTCAACTACCTCGACACCGGTGCCCCCGCACATTGACTCTGTACTGGTACCCCCTGTATATAACCCCGCTATTGTTATTTACTGCTGCTCTTTAATTATTTGTTTTTCTTATCTTTTTCGTAACTTTAGTTTTTAGCTATTTCCTTAAAACTGCAGTTGGTTAAGGGCTTGTAAGTAAGCATTTCACTCTAAGGTCTACCTGGTGTATTCGGCGCATGTGACAAATAACATTTGATTTAATTTTGTTTTATTTGACATACAGGGACAGGATACTGTCAGTAATTTAGCAGCGTCACACTTTCACAGTCTAATTATCTCCTATGTTGCTGTGAACACATCCCACTGACCCTCTGAGCCTGGTGGCCCCTGCCTCGCTCTCATCCATAGTAGCTCTGCAGTCACATGACCTGCCTTTGACACGGTTATGGGGATTTCTCTCTCTGGTTCTTGTTCTAATTCTCTCTCGCTCCCTCTCTCTCTGGTTCTTGTTCCCTCTCTAATTCTCTCTCGCTCCCTCTCTCTCTGGCAGCAGCAGACATGACCGGGGAGCTGTGATGTGATGAAAGCGTGCCTCCACAGCAGGCCTGTGCCCCTCCCTCCCTTCCCCTGTCCCAACCATCATCAGTTTCAGGCACCACTTCTCTCATCTTCTATGGGGGGTGAGAACGCCCCCATCCACATCGACAGGGCTGTAGTGGAGAGCCTCAAGTTCCTCGGTGTCCACATCACTAAGGAATTGACATGGTCCACACACACCGACACAGTCGTGAAAAGGGCACAACAACAACTCTTCCCCCTCAGGAGGCTGAAAAGATTCAGCATGGGCCCTCAGATACTCATAAAGTTCTACAGCTGCACTATTGAGAACATCTTGATTGGCTGCATTACCTCTTGGAATGGCAACTGCTTGGCATCTGACCGCAATACAGAGGGTAGTGAGTACGGTACAGTACATCACTGGGGCCGAGCTCCCTGCCATCCAGGACCCTTAAACCAGGCCGTGTCAGAGTAAGGCCTTAAAAATTGTCAAAGAGAAGAGCGTCCCGAGTGGCGCAGTGGTCTAAGGCACTGCTAGCTGTGCCACTAGAGATTCTGGGTTCGAGTCCAGGCTCTGTCGCAGCCGACCGGGAGGCCCATGGGGCAGCGCACAATTGGCCAAGCGTCGTTAGGGAGGGTTTGGCCGTCAGGGGTGTCCTTGTCTCATCGCGCACTAGCGACTCCTGTGGCGGGCCGGGCGCAGTGCACGCTGACCAGGTCGCCAGGTGCACAGTGTTTCCTCTGACACGTTGGTGCGGCTGGCTTCTGGCTTGGATGTGCATTGTGTCAAGAAGCAGTTGGGTTGTGTTTCGGAGGACGCATGGCTCTCGACCTTCGCCTCTCCCGAGCCCATATGGGAGTTCCAGCGATGAGACAAGACTGTAACTACCAATTGGGGAGAAAAAAAGGGGTGAAAAATACAACAACAATACAACAACAAAAAAATTGTCAAAGACTCCAACAACCCAAGTCAGACTGTTCTCTCTGCTACTGCATGGCAAGTGGTATCGATGCACCAATTCTGGAACCTGAACAGCTTCTACCCCCAAGCTTGCTAAATAGTTTGTCCAGGTTGGTTAACTATCTGCATGAACTCTTTTGACATACGGTGTTGATCTGTCCTGTCACTTTACCCCACTTAGTGTATATGTCAGTGGAGGCTGCTGAGGGGAGGACGGCTCATAATAATGTCTGGAATGGAGTGAATGGAATGGCATCAAACACATGGAAACCATGGAAACTACATGTCTGAAACCATTCCATTTATTCCGTTCCATCCATTACACTGAGCTGAACAACAATATAAATCACAAGTTTTGGTCCCATGTTTCATGAGCTGAAAGATCCTAGAAAAATGTTCCATATTCACAAAAACCTTCTTTCTCTCAAATGTTATTCACAAATTTGTTTACATCCCTGTTACTTTAGCGAATATGTCAGTACGTCCAACGGGCCTTAAAACCGCAGACCACATGTAACCCCGCCAGCCCAGGTCCTGCACATCCGGCTACTTCACCTACAGGATTGTCTAAGACCAGGCACCCAGACAGCTGGTGAAGCTGAGGAGTCTTTAATAAAGCCCTTTTGTGGGGAAAACTCACTCTGAGTGTCTGGGTCTATGCACAACCATGGCTGCGCCCTTGCCCAATCATGTGAAATCCATAGATTAGAGTGTTGCATTTATATTTTTGTTCAGTATACATATCTACCTCAATTACCTCATACCCCTGCACACGGACTCGGTACCGGTACCCTGCGTATATAGCCAAGTTATCGTTACTCATTGTGCATTTATTAATTTTATTATTTCAAATTGTTCTCTCTGCATTGTTGAAAAAAATAATGTTTTGTCACATATACCAGATAGGGGCAGTGAAATGTATTTTATAGGGTCAGTGAAATGTGTTGTTTTATAGGGTCAGCCAAAGGCAAACAATATTAGATTTGATCGAGTGCAGCACCGCAAAACGACCACAATAGAGCTTTGCTGACACCAACTGGTCAGAATTGAGTACTGCACTGAGAAATGTGATATTTGTATTACTGCAATATTATTTCTCTAGTCTAAGATATTGGGGGTTAATTTCAAAAATATGTTTACTTAACTAGGCATGTCAGTTAAGAACAGATTCTTATTTACAATGACGGCTTGCCAGGGAACAGTGGGTTAACTGCTTTGTTCAGGGACAGATTTTTACCTCATCAACTCAGGGATTTGATCCAGCAACCTTTGGGTTACTGGCCCAACACACTAACCACCTGTTATAAGCTGAGATATGGAATTGTTTTGAGACTGTCATACCCTGGATCAGTTAGCTTTTTGACTTTGGCCTTAAGTACCAAATCCCATTGAATAACATTCATAAATGGCACAAAAAATTGTTTTTTTGAAGTGTCCGTCTTATATCTAGGATATATAAGACGGCTCAGGAGATATATAGATATAGATCTATCTACACACACACACACACACACACACACACACACACACACACTTTCTCCATATTTTGTTACGTTACAGCCATATTCTAAAATGGATACAATTATCTTTTTTCTCAACAATCCTCACACAATACCCCATAATGACAAAGCGAAAACAGGTTTAGCCATTTTCACAAATGTATTAAAAACAGAAATACCTTATTTACATAAGTATTCAGCCCCTTTGCTATGAGACTCGAAATTGAGCTCAAGCGCATCCTGTTTCCATTGATCATCTGAGATTGCTCTATTACTCGATTGGAGACCATCGGGGTGAATTCGATTGAGTAAAACATTATTTGAAAAGGTCCCACTGTTGATAGTGAATGTCTGAGCAAAAACCAAGCCGAGGTTGAAGGAATTGTCCGTAGATCTCCGAGACAGGATTGTGTCGAGGCACAAATCTGGGGAAGGGTACTAAAAAATGTCCGCAGCATTGGAGGTCCCCATGAACACAGTGGTGTCAAACATTCTTAAATGGAAGAAGTATAAACCATCAACTCTTCCTAAAGCTGGCCCCATCGGCCAAACGGGAGAGAAGGGCCTTGGTCAGGGAGGTGACCAAGAACCCAATGGTCACTCTGTCAGAGCTCCAGAGTTCCTCTGTGGAGATGGGAGAACCTTCCAGAAGGACAACCATCTCTGCAGCCCTCCACCAATCAGTCCTTTATGGTAGAGTGGCCAGACAGAAGCCACTCCTCAGTAAAAGGCACATGACAGCCCACTTGGAGTTTGTCAAAAGGCACCTAAAGGACTCTCAGACCATGAGAAACAAGATTCTCTGGTCTGATGAAACCAAGTTGAACTTTTTTAACCTAATGCCAAGCGTCACGTATGGACAAAACTGTGGGGATGTTTTTCAGAGGCAGGGACTGTGACACTTGTCGGGATCGAGGGGAAGATGAACAGAGCAAAGTAGAGAGCGATCCTTGATCAAAATCTGCTCCAGAGCAAAGGTTCACCTTCCAACAGGACAATGACCCTAAGCATACGGCCAAGACATTTACATTTAAGTCATTTAGCAGACGCTCTTATCCAATGCAGGAGTGGCTTTGGGACACGGCTCAATGTCCTGTTGTGGCCCAGCCAGAGTTCAGACTTGAACCTGATCGAACATCTCTGGAAAGACTTGGAAATTGCTGTGCAGCAACGTTCCCCATCCAACCTGAAGGAGCTTGAGAGGATCTGCAGAGAAGAATGGGAGAAACTCCCCAAATACAGGTGTGCCAAGCTTGTAGCATCATACCCAGGAACACTTGATACTGTAATCACTGCCAAAGATGCTTCAACAAAGTACTGAGTAAAGGGTCTGAATACATTTACATTTAAGTCATTTAGCAGAAGTGATATTTAAGTTTTCTGAAAACATGTTTATGCTTTGTCATTATGGGGTATTGTGTTTTTTCCTCAAATAATTTGATCCATTTTAATATAAGGCTGTAACGTAACAAAATAACGGAAAATTCAAAATGTCTGAATACTTTCTGAACCCTCTATTTAACCCCTTTTCATGGGTAAACTATTACCTCCATTCACCCATACAACTAATTCAACCGGTCATACAGCAAAACAGAGAACGTCATGGTGTGTGAGAATCACCCCTTTCCACAGTGGCGTTAGTTCGTAGCCCAAAAGGTTCGTAGAGCAAAACGGGAGGCCAAAATTGTTCGGAAGCTACAGCCATTTTCGTGAATAGACCGATTTTCGGGATGTCCCAGTCTGACAAACACCGCTGTAGCTTGGCCTCCTTCCACCGCAGATGGGATGTCTCAATCTGACAAACACCGCTGTAGCTCGGCCTCCTTCCACCGCAGATGGGATGTCTCAATCTGACAAACACCGCTGTAGCTCGGCCTGCTTCCACCGCAGATGGGATGTCTCAATCTGACAAACACCGCTGTAGCTCGACCTCCTTCCACCGCAGATGGGATGTCTCAATCTGACAAAACACCGCTGTCGCTCGGCCTGCTTCCACCGCAGATGGGATGTCTCAATCTGACAAACACCGCTGTAGCTCGGCCTCCTTCCACCGCAGATGGGATGTCTCAATCTGACAAACACCGCTGTAGCTCGACCTCCTTCCACCGCAGATGGGATGTCTCAATCTGACAAACACCGCTGTAGCTCGACCTCCTTCCACCGCAGATGGGATGTCCCAGTCTGACAAACACCGCTGTAGCTCGGCCTCCTTCCACCGCAGAACGTCACAGGTGGATGCGGTAGACAGACAGATAGTTCTCGCTTAAACCAACAGATTGATGGTGATGTTATTATGTTACTTATATTGACGCACCAGTGCGTCAGACTATATGGGGATTTATATACAGCACATGCCTTTTGAGGGCTCTGCATTGGACTAAACCTTGGGATTGACTTTGGGCTCAGCATTGCCAGGCAGTTTTGCCTCTATAAAGGAGGTATATAGATTGTATCTAGTGATTTGGGGTTGGGTTGTGTATACGGGTTAAATCCACTATGGAACCTGCTAAGCAATGAGAGGTAATACGCTGTATCATTTCACATAATTTGTTCTAGGACTCAACAGAGAAGGAAGAGAAGGAATGGCTTGTGCTGAGCAGGTTGATTTAGGTTGATTTAGCTATCACTAGACATGCGGTCTGATTTACTGACTACGGACAATGTAAAAAGGAATTATGATATGGCCTTCTATTCCACCCAGACTATTTTGCTTTAAGCAATGGCTGTAAATCCATTTTTTTTTTCTATAGGATTGCGTCAAGGTTCTACAATCTTTACAAACTAACGCAAATTACATGTTTACTACAAAATTAAATATTTTATTTGCTGTACATGAATTGTGACTGACATTTTATTCAGATTTTCCTCCCGCATAACATGACAATGAAGTGCAGACAGAGTGTAAATAAAACAACTTTACAAATAAAAACTCAAGGCAGCAGGACTACTGTTCAACTGATGGCAGTGAAACATTTGGTCTGGTCGTAATCAGACGGACATAAGTAGAATTCTTCATAGGCTGCGAAAGAAACCCAGCAGATGCTCCCATTATATACAGCATGTAACATCTACACAATTCATAATATGTTGAGAATCCTTAAGATGTAAAAAACTGTTGGCAGGTGGTACTTTATACACAGACAAACAAATGCTTTCCCACAATATGCAATAATGTGGAAAAGACTGGGATTGCATGGACATGATTGTCCAACAACCAGACATTTAGACACATCTCTACTGACCTTGGCCATGCTAAAATACAGTTAACATCCATCCTTCCTTCAATTGACAACACATCTGACAGCATTGGTTAGGTGAAAATGGTCTCATATCCCCTTGAGGAGGGCAGGAAGACAGAAAAAGCGAGAGCCGTGCATCCTTATCAGAATAGTAACAGAGACATGAAAGATGACTAGAAATGGAATACTACAAGAGGTGGGGGTTTCACAGTGAAGGAAACACATCACTAGGGCCAGGGTTTAGCCATCCGTCCAGTCACAACCAATTGTCCTTGACTTGATCCTCGTCCTGTTCTCACCGGCCAGAAGAGCAGGGTTAGTTCAAGACTGTAGGCATCACCTTGTTAAAAAAAAGGCACACTATGGGGCCTCCCGAGTGGCGCAGCGGTCTAAGGCACTGCGGGGGGGGGGGGGTTGCTTTACTTGGCCCATCGCACTCTAGCGACTCCTTGTGGCTGGCCAGGTGACTGCAGGCTGACCCCGGTCGCCAGTTGAACAGTGTTTCCTCCGACACATTGGTGCGGCGGGCTTCCGGGTTAAGCTGGCGGGTGTTAAGGAGTGCGGCGAGTCATGTTTCAGAATTCACCTTCGCCTCTCCTGAGCCCGATAGGGAGTTGCAGCGATGGAACAAGATAGCAATTAGGGAGAAGGGGGGTGGGGGGGTAAAATACACTAAAGACCAACTACAACACCACTCCTCCTTACAACCAGAATTTCACTTCTCTCGTTTCCAGTTTAGAGAAGGAATGACACTTGTTGGCCTTGCAGATCAAATGAACATACAAAGAGCATTAGTCAGTCACTGACCCTACACATCCTGACCTGTAGCTCTCCAGGAGCAGGTTAAGTCCACTGACATAAAGGAGAGGACATTATGGCAGTGGAGTTCATCTGTTATCCAGGGTGAAAGAGTACGGCAGGCTGTGAGGGACATTAGGAGTGTTTGATGGTGTATTTGCCTTCCTGCAGCTGAGAGACGTAGAGTTTGGACTTGGTGTCAGGCTGTTTGAACCACACCTCGTCATGGTTTATGGTGGTTATTATGGCAGTTATTATGGCGCTGTGCGGAGAGACGGAAGAGGATTGGATAATAAAATATATTAATTTTCATCACATACACCTATATGCCTCTTTACACCAATTCACTTACAAAACCTGAATCTAGAGTATGAACGACAACAGCGTATCCACACAAGATCATGCTCCCACGCTCAAATGCGTCACATGCAAATATACATACAGAAACACACAAACACACCATTTGAAAACATACATTTCCTACACAGACACCAAGACACACACCTGGTAGTGTGTTGGTCATTCTTGTTGATACACAAGGCCTGTCCTCTGCACTACCACTGGCTGTCATAGAACAGTCTGCCCTCCTCTGACCTCGCCACATGGTGGTGTCTGTCCGCCTTGGTAGGGACTACACACACAGCACAAACACGTCATACCGAAGGTACAACAGTTGTTAGCACTATGTATTAACATATACCCTCACTATCTAAATACATACATTCAGAAAGTCTTACATAAGGAGTGAAACTAAGCTGGTACAATAATTAACACAAAGACGCCAAGGAAACTGTAGGCTGCTACACTATTATTTAGCAATTCAGCATGTCACCTACATGAAACACTGGCAAATGGACTTAAAACTCGGAGAAGAATAAATAAAACGATCGTTATAAGGAGTGGACCAAATCGCAGCGTGGTTTGGGTTCATCATCATTTATTTTAAATGTGAACCAGCAACAAAGCAATAAAGAGTAACAAACAAATGAACGTACAGCCTTGTAGGGCTCAAAAGCAACAACACAAAAACAAGATCCCACAAACAACAAGTGGGAAAAGGCTGCCTAAGTATAATCCCCAATCAGAGACAATGATAGACAGCTGCCTCTGATTGGGAACCATACCCGGCCAACAAAGAAATAGAAAACATAGAAATAATAAACTAGAACACCCCATCAGTCGCACCCTGACCTACTTCAGCATAGAAAATAAAGGCTTTTTATGGTCAGGACGTGATATATATATATATATATATATACACATAGTAGTCAGAAGTTTACATACACTTAGGATGGAGTCATTAAAACTCATTTTTTAACCCCATCCACACATGTTTTGTTAATTAACAAACTATAGGTTTTGGCAAGTCGGTTAGGACATCTTCTTTGATAGATTATTTCACTTATGATTCACTGTGTCACAATTCCAGTGGGTCAGGAGTTTACATGCACTAAGTTGACTGTGCCTTTAAACAGCTTGGAAAATTCCAGAAAATGATGTCATTGCTTTAGAAGCTTCTGATAGGCTAATTGACATAATTTGAGTCACTGGAGGTGTACCTGTGGATGTATTTCAAGGCCTAGTTTCAAACTCAGTGCCTCTTTGCTTGACATCATGGGAAAAATTAAATAAAATCAGCCAACCTCAGAAAAATAATTGTAGACCTCCACAAGTCTGGTTCATCCTTGGGAGCAATTTCCAAACGTCTGAAGGTACCACGTTCATCTGTACAAACAATAGTACGCAAGCATAAACACCATGGGACCACTCAGCCGTCATACCTCTCAGGAAGGAGACGCGTTCTGTCTCCTAGAGATGAACGTACTTTGGTGTGAAAAGTGCAAATCAATCCCAGAACAACAGCAAAGGACTTTGTGAAGATGCTGGAGGAAACAGGTTAAAAAGTATTTATATCCACAATAAAACGAGTCCTATATCGACAACCTCCAAAACCGCCATTAAAAAAAAGCCAGACTACGGTTTGCAACTGCACATGGGGACAAAGATCATACTTTTTGGAGAAATGTCCTCTGGTCTGATGAAACAATAGGACTGTTTGGCCATAATGACCACCGTTATGTTTGGAGGAAAAAGGGGGAGGCTTGCAAGCCGAAGAATACCATCCCAACCGTGAAGCACGGGGGTGGCAGCATCATGTTATGGGGGTGCTTTTCTGCAGGAGGGACTGGTGCACTTCATAAAATAGATGGCATCATGAGGTAGGAACATTTTGTGGATATATTGAAGCAACATCAAGACATCAGTCAGGAAGTTAATGCTCGGTCGCAAATGGACAATGACCCCAAGCATACCTCCAAAGTTGTGGCAAAATGGCTTAAGGACAACAAAGTCAAGGTATTGGAGTGGCCATCACCTCAATCCTATAGAAATGGGCAGAACTGAAAAAGCATGTGCGAGCAAGGAGGCCTACAAACCTGACTCAGTTACACCAGCTCTGTCAGAAAGAATGGGCCAAGATTCACCCAACTTATTGTGGGAAGCTTGTGGAAGCCTACCCAAAACATTTGACACAAGTTAAACAATTTAAAGGCAATGCTACCAAATACTAATTGAGTGTATGTAAACTTCTGACCCACTGGAAATGTGATGAAAGGAATAAAAGCTGAAATAATTCTCTACTATTATTCTGACATTTCACATTCTTAAAAAAAAGTGGTGATCCTAACTGAACTAAGACAGGGGATTTTTGATAGGCTTAAATGTCAGGAATTTTGAAAAACTGAGTTTAAATATATTTGGCGAAGGCGTTTGTAAACTTCCGACTTAAAAGTGTGTGTGATAAAATATATTTTACTTATTCTATTAACTGAATGGGGATTCTGTCATTCTGTCTATCCCCCCCCCCCCCCCCCAAAAAAAAATAAAAAATAATAATAAATGTAAACATAGAAGGTACCGTACAGGTAAAAATCTACTTTCATCCCTGCTCTTAATATAATGTGGGACCAGATACTGTAACAAATGAAAGACATAAATCTGAGATTCTTACCATCAACCTTGACCCTGTGCGACCCTAATGTCACCTCCGCCTGTGGTGCATACAGAACAAGATTGAAAAGTTAAATTCCAACCCTAACAAAATTACAACAAAGACTTACATTTGGTTAACTCAAATACCTTTCGTATTGCTGTCCAGTCTTCAAGTACATCAAGGTCTTGCAACATGTAAACAATATATGGACGTGGGAAAGGGTTAAGTAAAAAGCTCTTCATTGATATTAGCACTGACCGTACCTGTATCTAATACAGCCTCGATAGAGTAAGACGGGTAGACAGAAAGGATATCTGAGACGACAGGCTTCTTTTTCTTGACAGGGCAGAAGGGATCCTTCGTCTTGTTCTTCCGTGAACGTAAACCATCGTTCCACAGTTCTGGAATGCAGAGACAGAGCAAGAAGAGCGCAAAGCCACTCAAGACAGTTAGTGCCTTCAGAAAGCATTCCCACCCCTTGACTTTTTCTACATGTTGTTACAACAGGATTTTTTTATTTTTTTGCCATTTTTGGACACTGGCCCACACACACAATACCCCATAATGTCAAAGTGAAATTATGTTTAGACAATTTAACAAATCAGTTAAAAATGAAAAGCTGAAATGTCTTAAGGCAATAAGTAGTCAACCCATTGGTTATTAGCAAGACAGGAGTAGTTCAGGAGTACAAATCTCCTTAACAAGTCACATAATAAGTTGCATGGACTCACTGTTTACAATAATAATATTTAACATGATTTTTGAATGACTACCTCATCTCTGTAACCCACACACAGATAATTGTAAGGTCCCTCAGTTGAGCAGTGAATTTCAAGCCCTGACTCAACCACAAATATCAGGGTTTTCCAATGACTCTCAAATAATGGCCCCTATTGGTAGATTGGTAAAAATAAAAAGTAGACATTGAATTTTCTTTTGAGCATGGTGAAGTTATTAATTACACTTTAGGTGTATTGATAAACCCAGTCAATACAAAGATACAGGGGTCCTTCCTAACTCAATTACTGGAGAAGAAGGAAACAGCTCAGGGATTTCACCATGAGGCCAATGGTGACTTAAAAACAGATTTTTATTTTATTTAACTAGGCAAGTCAGTCAAGAGCAAATTCTTATTTCCAATGAATGACAGGCTACCCCGGTCAACTGTGCACCCGCCCTATGGGACTCGCGATCACGGCCAGTTGTGATACAGCCCGAAATCGAACACAGGTCTGTAGTGACACCTCTAGTTACGCCACAATACTAACCTAATTGACAGAGTGAAAAGGGTGCCTGTACACAATACAAATATTCTAAAACATGCATGCTGTTTGCAACAAGGCACTAAAGTAAAACTGCAAAAAATGTTGCAAAGCAAATAACTTTTTGTCCTGAATAAATAGTGTTATGTTTGGGGCAAATCCAACACAACAAATTACTGAGTCTCTCTATATTTACAGGCATACTGGTGGCTGCATCATATTATGGGTATGCTATTAATCACTAATGACAGGGGCTTTATCAGGATAAAACAAATAAATGGAATGGAGCTAAGCAGACAAAATCCTAGAGGAAAACTGGTTCAGTCTGCTGTCCACCAGACACTGGGAGATTAATTCACCTTTCAGCAGGACAATAACCTAAAAACACAAGGCCAAATCTACACTGGAGTTGCTTACCAAGAAGACCGTGAATGTTCCTGAGTTGCCACGTTAGTTTTGACTTAAATCTGCTTGAAAATCTATGGCAAAATCTGAAAATGGTTGTCTAGCAATGATCAATAACCAATTTAACAGAGCTTGAAGAATTTCGAAAATAATAAATGGGAAAATGTTGCACAATCCAAGAGAGAAAAGCTCAGAGACTTACCCAGAAAGACTCACAGCTGTAATCACTGCCAAAGGTGCTTCTACAAAGTACTGACTCAGGGGTGTGAATACTATTGTAAATTAGATATTTCTGTAGTTCATTTTCAAGTAATTTGCAAAAATGTAAAACAAAATCCCATAATTCACTTTGTCATTATGGGATACCATTTGTAGATGGGTGAGAGAAAAAACATAAATTGAATACATTTTGAATTCAGTCAAACAAGATGAGAAAAGAAACCCAATGCTCCTGATAGCATCACTGCTCTTCAATAAGCTTCACGTATCGACCTCAAGGCCTTCGTCAGAGCTTGTGTGTGTGTCTCGAATTTGCACCCTTATGTAGACATAGCTCCACCCTCATCGATTCAATGATAATCGAATGTGGTTGGAGTCGAGGGAAAATAAGCAAGTGTTACCAAATATAACAATGTGCATTTCATAAGTATTCATATCAAAACGTGGAATAAGTAAAAGGGTAGGAATACTTTGCGAAGGCACTTTCAATCCAAGCTGGTAGCCCTGAGATTGTAGGATATGCAGGATCTCTCCAGCCCTGCATTTACACACCTAATTCAACACATCACCTACCCTCCATGCCCTTCATTTAGTTCAATCAGGCGTGTCAGTAATAGCATTTACTTAACAGGCTTTAAAGTCATTTCCAACTAATATTGACTGTACAGCAATAGCCCTTCCTCATCGTCCTCTGTATGTAGTTAACAGGATCAGAGTATTGCATATAGCCCAGGGCTATAGCCTCCTGTACCTGAGGTGATGTCGATACTGTGTCGGTCCTCCTCCAGGCGTCTGATCTTCTCCTCTAAGTGACTGTGCACCGTGTCAAACAGCAACAGCTTCTCGCTCTGGGAGGAAACACAGAACATGGATGAGTACTGTAGTACTACCAAAACCATGGCGAGAGACCCTGGTCCAATACATACAAAAATGCACCTTTGCTGATTGTATAACTGCAAAGAATTCTACATTATTGTCCAGTAGTTTGCCATGCAACCTTCATTCCTTGAGGTAGACATATTGGTGACCTGTATGTGACTAGACAAGGGAAAGCAAGGATTCAAACCAACTGCTTTCTACAGCCCGAAACCTCAGACAGGGCCAGAGACAATGATTTAATTCCACGTTTGATCACTGTCACATTATAAACTGGCCCAACAATTGGCCCTTGGGGATCAATAAAGTTGTATCGTATTGAATTAACCCGACCTCCCAGTGTTGGCAGGCAGCCTGGATCTCACAGTCGTACTTTTTCTTCACAGACTCCAGACACAGCTCTTGGTAGATCCCTAGAGAAGATACAGGACAAGGAAAACATCTCTTTAGTCGTGGCACCCTTCAGAAGGTTGGACGTCACTGAGAACAGAGCCATACATCTACAGTGTAACAGTACATTGGATATAAGATACGATAGTACTTAATTAATTTCACAGGGGGGGACATGTTATTGCACCAGCCAACACATACATTACCAATACACCATTAAAACACAACAAGGACACACAGGCATTACCAATAAATACACCATTAATACACAACAAGGACACACAGGTATTACCAATAAATACACCATTAAAACACAACAAGGACACACAGACATTACCAATAAATACACCATTAATACACAACAAGGACACACAGGCATTCCAAGCATCACATCAATGAATATAAAAAGTGTTTGTGTTAAAAAGGATCAGCGGAAACATTATGCTTTAGACCTGGCTAAAATACATCTTTCTGCCATAGCACTGTGATGCTCCAGGTACTGTGGAGGGGGTGGCTAGTCTTGGCCATAGCACTGCGATTCTCCAGGTACTGTGGAGGGGGTGTCTTGTCTTGGCCATAGCACTGTGATGCACCAGGTACTGTGGAGGGGGTGGCTAGTGTTGGCCATAGCACTGTGATGCTCCACTATGATGCTTCAGGTACTGTGGAGGGGGTGGCTAGTGTTGGCCATAGCACTGTGATGCTCCAGGCAGGTACTGTGGAGGGGGTGGCTAGTGTTGGCCATAGCACTGTGATGCTCCACTATGATGCTCCAGGTACTGTGGAGGGGGTGGCTAGTGTTGGCCATAGCACTGTGATGCTCCACTATGATGCTCCAGGTACTGTGGAGGGGGTGTCTAGTGTTGGCCATAGCACTGTGATGCTCCAGGTACTGTGGAGGGGGTGTCTAGTGTTGGCCATAGCACTGATGCTCCAGGTACTGTGGAGGGGGTGGCTAGTGTTGGCCATAGCACTGTGATGCTCCAGGTACTGTGGAGGGGGTGGCTCGTGTTGGCTATAGCACTGTGATGCTCCAGGCAGGTACTGTGGAGGGGGTGGCTAGTGTTGGCCATAGCACTGTGATGCTCCACTATGATGCTCCAGGCAGGTACTGTGGAGGAGGTGTCTTGTCTTGGCCATAGCACTGTGATGCTCCAGGTACTGTGGAGGGGGTGGCTAGTCTTGGCCATAGCACTGTGATGCTCCAGGTAATGTGGAGGGGGTGACTCGTGTTGGCCATAGCACTGTGATGCTCCAGGTACTGTGGAGAGGGTGTCTAGTGTTGGCCATAGCACTGCGATTCTCCAGGTACTGTGGAGGGGGTGTCTTGTCTTCGCCATAGCACTGTGATGCTCAAGGTAATGTGGAGGGGGTGGCTAGTGTTGGCCATAGCACTGTGATGCTCCACTATGATGCTCCAGGTACTGTGGAGGGGGTGGCTAGTGTTGGCCATAGCACTGTGATGCTCCAGGTAATGTGGAGGGGGTGGCTAGTGTTGGCCATAGCACTGTGATGCTCCACTATGATGCTCCAGGTACTGTGGAGGGGGTGGCTAGTCTTGGCCATAGCACTGTGATGCTCCAGGTAATGTGGAGGGGGTGACTCGTGTTGGCCATAGCACTGTGATGCTCCAGGTACTGTGGAGAGGGTGTCTAGTGTTGGCCATAGCACTGCGATTCTCCAGGTACTGTGGAGGGGGTGTCTTGTCTTCGCCATAGCACTGTGATGCTCAAGGTAATGTGGAGGGGGTGGCTAGTGTTGGCCATAGCACTGTGATGCTCCACTATGATGCTCCAGGTACTGTGGAGGGGGTGGCTAGTGTTGGCCATAGCACTGTGATGCTCCAGGTAATGTGGAGGGGGTGGCTAGTGTTGGCCATAGCACTGTGATGCTCCACTATGATGCTCCAGGTACTGTGGAGGGGGTGGCTAGTGTTGGCCATAGCACTGCGATTCTCCAGGTACTGTGGAGGGGGTGTCTTGTCTTGGCCATAGCACTGCGATTCTCCAGGTACTGTGGAGGGGGTGACTCGTGCTGGCTTCTATACGCCTAATTTTTCTGAGGATCCGCATATCCAGGATGGGCTTTAGATTGTCCTGGTGGGTGCCGATGATAGATCCAGCCTTCTGAGACTATAGACAACGCATATAAACAAATGTCTGTTAGTTATATTTGGAGGTAGCCTACCCAGGAACCCAGTAGGTAGGTCATCTAAGGAACACACAACTAAAAATGTTAGAAAACCACTGATCTTTCTGACATTGACATCAGCCGCCTGTCACAACTAAATTTAAAATGCAAAGTGGGACGTTAGTATCCAATCTAGTGTAGGCAAAGTGACATGGAAACTCACCGCCCACTTTAGTTCTGATCTGCATATTCTCCTGTAGGTTGGCCAGTGGTTCCAGATACTCTTGGGCACAGGCTGCTATGACCTCCTGTAGCTTTATATCCACCTGACTGAGCCTCTCCTTGTACAGGCTAGTCATAACAAGATAGACAGGGGTGAGTCAATATAGCAGCATCATCAGTAGCTAGTTCACTTGGCTTAAACATGCACGTAAACACGGATCAGAAATAAATAAATCTGGTAAGACTGAATCAATTTGCGAAGTAGCCAATTTTATTTACTGTTCTTTCAAGTCGCCGAATTGCTTCTCCAGGGTAGTCATCTCGTCCATACATTCCACTCGTCTCCTCTCGCAGTCCTCGTCGTTCATCTCTGTTGGCAAAATACACATGTCAACTGTCAGACAACTCCAACACAGTAAACAAAGTAGAAGTAGCAAGCTAGCAACTATAGCAACATGGCCACGCAGCATCACTTTAGTCATATAGGAGACCATAAACAAAATCGCCATGCACACTGTACTAACACACACGTAAAACATTTTGACACTGCATAACAGCAAGCTGCATTTGGCCTAGTTAAATCTAGTTAGCTACATTTACTGTATTCCTTACCCGAGCTGTCTCCATCTTCAGATACAGACGAGCTGACAGTGTCTTCTTCGTCCGTGCTACTAGCGTCTTGCTCTGGGAAATCAACCTCCATATTCTTCGTGGTTGCTTTCTTTTCGCGAGCTTGCACTTATTAAATTACTGACGATAGGTTGGCGACCTAAATTGTGTCAAAATAAGAGTGTTTTATCAATATAAACAAAGACGGCTAAACAACGAACTAGATTGTTAGTTAGCTAAATAGCTAAAACAGAGCGGAAACTGGACAACGATTTTTTTTTTAATAACTAACCCAAAATAGACCACAGCCTGTCGTTTCTAATGGGAAGAAATTAGTCTTCTTCTGTGGATTTTATATGGCGGTTGGCAACCAACTTTAAGGTGCATTACCGCCACCAACCGGTCTGTATTGTGGACCAGAGACAGTGAAGGATTTATTCTACCCAATAATCTCGTCTCCCAAACGAAACGAAATACATAATTAAAAACGACATCCCCTGAAGATGTCTCAGCAGTTCACTTAATCCTGGCTCTTCAGCCCCATTACACCTCAAATCTAATAACAATCGCTACCTTTCTCTCACATATTTCTGGCACTGAAATAGAACATCCACTGTCTCCATCACCTCCTGACAATGATCACACCTCCCAGCCGGATGTTCCCCACCACTTTCAATGTACTTGTGTGTAATAGTCTCAGCCTTGTGACTACACTTTACCTCCCTTCTCTAGCGGCCTGAGGACCAACCTGTCCCCACCTTTTCCTTGATCTTATACAGGTGTCAAAATAAATCAAATCAAAATTTAATTGGTCACATACACATGATTGGAAGATGTTATTGCGGGTGTAGCGAAATGCTTGTGCTTCTAGCTCCGACAGTGCAGTATTATCTAACAAGTCATATCTAAAATAAATTACACAGCATATACCCAATACACACAAATCTTAGTAGGAATGAATTAAGACTATATACATATGGATGAGCGATGTCAGAGCGGAACGGACTAAGATACAGTAGAATAGTGTAGAATACAGTATATATGTGTGATGCAAGATATGTAAACATTATTAAGTGAATGAGATACCATAGAATAGTATAGAAAACAGTATATACATGAGATGAGTAATGCCAGATATGTAAACATTACTAAAGTGACTAGTGTTCCATTCCTTAAAGTGGCCAGCGATTTCTAGTCTATGCCTACAGGCAGCAGCCTCTAATGTGCTAGTGATGGCTGTTTAACAGTCTGATGGCCTTGAGATAGAAGCTGTTTTTCAGTCTCTCTGTCCCAGCTTTGATGCACCTGTACTGACCAAAGCTTTCTGGATGATAGCGGGGTGAACAGGCAGTGGCTCGGGTGGGTGTTGTCCTTGATGATATTTTTGGCCTTCCTGTGACATCGGGTGCTCTAGGTGTCATGAAGGGCGGGTAGTTTGCCCCCGGTAATGCGTTGGGCAGACCGCACCACACTCTGGAGAGTCTTGTGGTGCAGTTGCCGTACCAGGCAGTGATACACCCGACAGGATGCTTTCAATTGTGCATAAGATTGTGAGGGTTTTAGGTGACAAGCCACATTTCTTCAGCCTCTTGAAGTTGAAGAGGCTCTGTTGCTCCTTCTTCACCACATTGTTGTGTCATCTGCAAACTTGATGATTGAGTCGGAGGCATGCTTGCCCACTCAGTCATGGGTGAACAGGGAGTACAGGAGGGGGCTGAGCACGCACCCTTGTGGGGCCCCAGTGTTGAGGATTAGCGGAGTGGAGGTGATGTTTCCGACCTTCACCATCTGGGGAATTCCTGTCAAGAAGTCCAGGACCCAGTTGCACCGGGCGGGGTTCAGACCCAGGGCCTCGAGCTTAATGATGAGCTTGGAGGGTACTATGGTGTTGAATGCTGAGCTATAGTCAACAAACAGCATTCTTACATAGGTATTCCTCTTGTCCAGATGGGATAGAGCAGTGTGCAGAGTGATGGCGATTGCATCGTCTGTGGATCTATTGGGGCGTTAAGCAAATTGAAGTGGGTCTAAGGTGGCAGGTAACAGGTAATATGATCCTTGGCTGGTCTCTCAAAGCACTTCGTGATGACAGAGGTGAGTGCTACGGGGCGATAGTGTTCCTTTACTCTCCCTGATCCACAACTCTTGCCACTTATTTTTAACCACTGTTCTTATTAATCTCTTGGCTTCTGCTTTACTGATAGACAATTCCATCTCAACATTAGGATGCCTACTTGGCAATAATATCCACTTCCTCATTCCCCTCTACTCCCACATGAGCTGGTACCCAGAGGAACATCACAATTATCCCCATCTGTTTCACCCTATACAAGCACTGCAAAACTTCTGCTCTGAGACAGAAATGAATTTAAGTTCATCAGTGCTGCACAGAAGTCAGAGCAGATGACTACCCTGTCTGGCCTCACCTCCTCCACACACACTGCAGTCAATAGTATGGCCAACAACTCCATTGGGTAAACAGATACATTTTCTGTAGCTCTTTTCGTCGCTGCCACCTTAAACTCAGGAACACTCAAATCTGCTCCGGCCCTCCCTGTTTCGGGGTCCTTAGATCCATCTGTGAATTTATTAAAGAGAGCATAGTATTGTGTTATTAAATGTTCACTTACAACTGAATCTACTCCTTCCTCAACATCTCTTACCCTCTCAAGCAACCATAGATATATCGGTGGTTGAGGGAGAAACCAAGGTGGGACAGCAGGAAAAAGCACAGAGGGACTAAACTCCCTCCCAAACAACCCCATCTCTCTCGCCATGCAATTGCCTATCCACCCAAAGCTTGTATTCAGATTTTGTTCATGTTCCCAACACTCTAGGAGCACCTTTTTTTTCCGGATGTGTGACCTTATGTCTTTTAAGATTTACCCAATATGTCATGGCTAGCTGTTGTCTTCTTAACTTAACCGGCATCTCTCCCAACACTACCTGCATCGCTGCCACCGGG
The DNA here is from genome assembly GCF_036934945.1 of Oncorhynchus masou masou. Taxonomy (NCBI): domain Eukaryota; kingdom Metazoa; phylum Chordata; class Actinopteri; order Salmoniformes; family Salmonidae; genus Oncorhynchus; species Oncorhynchus masou. The sequence continues at coordinate 36,360,815 of NC_088227.1, read as the reverse complement.
AGGTCCTGAGTGCTCCTCAACATATTCTTAGGACTTGGGACTGGATAACATCTAGCTTTATGATCCATATGCTATACTTCCATAATCCATTGATGACATTAACAGAGCTATATATAACATTTTAAACACCATTCTATCTACCCCCTCTCCATTCCTGACAAGCAACACATCACATCCAATATTTTCCTTGCTTTGACAACGACTCTGTTAATATGCTCCGCCCATGTCATTCGAGTGTCAAACCAGACGCCCAGGAACCTAAACCCCTCCCACCCTCTCCAGATTCCTTCCATTCAGCTTCAGATATATTTCCTCCACAACTTTCCTTCTAGAAAAAAACACAGTCGTTCTGCCCCTGGACAAGGCAGTTAAACCACTGTTCCTAGGCCGTCAATGAAAATAAGACTTTGTTCTTTACTGACTTGCCTAGTTAAATAAAGGAAAAATAAAATGTTACCCCAGCTTTAGCTAATGCACTCTTCTTCTCAGCCAATGTAAAAGGGCCATTCAATGTATCCCCCACCATCTCTTTCTGATCCAGCAACCCCAGATGTTCTCCTCTGACCCTCTCTCTCCCCCACCATCTCTTTCTGATCCAGCAACCCCAGATGTTCTCCTCTGACCCTCTCTCTCCCCCACCATCTCTTTCTGATCCAGCAACCCCAGATGTTCTCCTTTGACCCTCTCTCTCCCCCATGCTGCCCCTCTTCTGGCAGATTATTAGAGCTGTGCACCTTCACAAATACCTGGGCTGACATCTCTGCCTTCTCCATATCTCTCACTGCAACAATTCCCCCACTTTTCAGCACAGGAAGATCCCAATCTCTTCTGACCCCACTCATCCTTTTAATCATCCCACATACCTCTCCCACAGGAGTGGTCCTGCCTATGTTTCCACAGAACCAGTGCCAATACTCCCTCTTAGCTGTCCTAATGATCCTCCTTACTACTGCTTGTGCTTGTTTATACTGAATCAGGTGCTGGTAATTATGGGACCTTATCAACATTCTGAAAGCGCTGTTTCTAGTCTTCACTGATTCTCTACACCCTTCACTCCACCAAGGGACTACGTTACTCTTTCTCCCCCATGTACCCATAGGAATCACCTGCCTTGAGGTCACTACTATTGCTCCTATTATTCCATAATTGACTTTCTATATCTGAATTAAGATCTACCTGAGACAGCTCCTGTTCAATCAACTCCTACTGATTCTTCCTCCCCCATGATAGGATCGTGATCACTACCCACTATAGATTCCTCCAAAACCTCCCAACTACATCTGCCTGCCATTGAATTTGAGATCAAAGTCAAATCCAGAGCAGATTAATTTCCAGTTACTGGGTCAATCCTGGTTCCCCAGCCGTCATTAAGACTCATAAGCCATTTCTCATCCAGTAGTTACTCCAACACTTTTCCGCAAACAAATTAAGCATGACGTGCAATAACTAAATTCTCCTTTGCACTCCTAAACAACGCGATAAAAAAAATAAAAAAAATAAACGTTAGGCAAAGGGCAAAGTCTACAAAACCTAGTCCACTCTGTTCATAACACAGTCTAGTTTTGAGAACAGAAAACTGTATTGAGATCAAATGTTTTGGGATCAAATGTTTTCTCATCGATGAGAAAATTGTCAGAATGTCGGCCAAAATTAATCTCGCTCAATTTTATCCCACTGCCGGCCACTGGGCTTCCTCTCGCTATCACATTTGCTTGTGAGTGGAAACGCCAAGAGGGTGCTTCAAATGTATTCATCCGGTGAAATATCTGGACGTTGAAAACATGGCTTCCGAATCGACAAATCAAATATTCCTTTGCTAAAATTGTACATCTCTGTTGTTGTTTCCACTAGATAGCACAGCCACAAAGTTGGAAACAAACATTTGCTTTTTGGTCTTAATTTAAGGTTAACAATGTGGTTAATGTTAGGTCTAAAATCACATTTTAAGAAGATACATTGTAAAAAAAAAAAAAAAAAAAAAAAAACTCAATAACGTTGAACGCCTATCTCCGATAAACTCCACCGAATAAGAAGATGCATTGTAAAAATGGGAGGGGTTTAATACTTTGTGGCTGTGGTAACTAGTGACTCTGCTGCGTGAGCTGCCTTTTTGCGGATTTCTGTATCGCAGTTAGCTAGCCATACCTCGATGCATCTGACCGGAGGTCGCTACACAGAACTGAAGAGTTGCTCTCAATAATCGATAAACCGACGTGTTGGGGTACGTAAAATCTGATTCATTAGTTACTTTTTCACCATATTGTCTGAGTTTTATCAACGGTAGGTAGCTAGCTAGCTAGCTAACTCAAACATTGCGAATGGTTTCCCGGTAGTTAGCCAGCGTATCCGCTAACTACAACAGCCGCAGCTAACCTTGTCAGACTTGTTCTGTTGTGGAGGGCAAAACCCTCTAACATTACTTGCCTAGCTAGCGATAATAATTAGGGTAGGTTGGCTATAGCTGACCCTAACGACAATATAACCAATGCCAACGTGAAGGTGATGTGTCTTTCATATGTAGTTAGCCAGATAGCTAGTACCAGGCCTGGCTTTTCAACCACACACACGACACGGTTGGAATTTTAGATATGAATAGTTGTCAGCTGACATATTATACAGCCAATAGTGCTTAGCGATTAGTGCTTTTTGAGTTCGGTTCGATTATAAAACAATATTCACTGGTTTAAAAAACAACATTAAATGCACTACATTACATGGGTTGAATGCTGTAGCAACACATAATAAAACAAGTAAAGTCCCATGACTGTCCCTTACTGGTTCACTTAACTTCAATTTATTAATATTAACGTTACTTTAATCAAATATTTCAGTTGTGCATATTACATTAGTTTTATTTGATGATTTTATTATTTAATTCCAAGCCATCTCATCTCTATAGAGCTGCTGTCTGACACAATCATTAGTAGTTATAAGTCAATAAGGCATAGTTGGCATCAGTCACTTAGATCATGTATTTACAGGTAGTGATGCCTTGACAAGCAACTTCTATCTCTCTCCTCTGTGTCTGCCCCACACTAACCTAACATAGCAAGGATAAATGAAACAGACCGGACAAGTAGGCACGCAATGGATTATGGTCATTGTAGTTGATTACCACGCTTTCTGCGATAACTGAGTATTGGCCTGTTAAATCAGTAGTAGGGAGTTGTAGTTTATCTCAAGATATTGTATATCAAATCTGTATGCTTAATCAAGGATCAATAAAGCTAAAATGTTCCGGTTTTGTCATTACGTGATCACAATTGGCGGGGATATTTTCGGCTCCTATAGGTTATGCGTAAGAAAGCAACTGCACTGAACTTAATAGCCAGATTCAATGCGTTTCCCCCATCCTGAAAGTAAAAAAGTGTTCATCTGTTAAGATGTTGTCTATGGATAGACCCATACTGCTTCTATCTTTATGGTATTTTGTTATAGGCATAGGCGACCACTAATCTTCTCAAATCCGGAGCATTTAAAACAACCATATTTTCCGTGGAATAATGACACTTGCTTTGTAGGTCTACCGTGGCGTGAACTCATGTTGAGCAAGACATTCAATTGGTTAGTGACTACAGAAAGCCTCGCAGAGTTAATCATTGTTATAGCCTAGATGGCTTTATATACACCTTCCTAATATTGAGTTGCACCCCCCCCTTTTGTCCTCAGAACAGCCTCAAATCTCAGATCTCTAACATGTTTTAAGCCATCGCCTCCCCTTCATCTTCACTGATTTGAAGTGGATCTAACAAGTGACATCAATAAGAGATCATAACTTTCACCTGGTCAGTCTGTCATGGACAGAGGTCCTTAATGTTTTGTATACTCTGTGTATAAGTGAGCAAGGGGTAGCCTATGTGTTTGTTTGCCCTTCTCTATAACAATTGTTAAATTCTCACATACCCGCCCAATTCAAGCCATGTTTTTAACCATAACCCATCAAACCCTCCACAGAAATTGATAGCATTTAGCCTAAGGAGCATGGTGACAGTGATTACATCTGTGAACCTGAATAGAGCTCCAATAAACCTCGTGTCCATGTTGATTTCAGAAAGAGTCCTATACAGTATCTGCACAGTAATGGTGGCAGGCTGCAAACCGTCCAGCCTAATCTATATTTTTAACGGGGTGATGGGCCTATTTTAGCTAAATTGACAAATTCAATTGATTAGATTACTCTTCCAATTGAATTAATAAAAAAAAAGCATTGTATACATGTTGGTGTTCATGGTGAGATATTTCTTAATAAACGGACGTGTGACGTAGACATAGACACTGTCTACATGACTTGTGCGTGACGTGAACGCGTTGACAGTTCAATGCCTTCGGAGGAAAAAAACGTGTCTCTGTTGACAATCCATGTTAATTCATGACGGTATCTTATGGCGCTAGGAAGAGTTTAGGTGACTTGGTGAGAGGTATCAGTAACTTCATTAGGCTTTTATTTAGGCCTGAAATCACTCGCTATTCCAGTCTTCCTGTTTGGACTGTTTACTGTTGTGTCCACTGCTCTCTTATGACCGTTCTGACTGTATACTTTGGTCCAATGTTTTATGTGGGTGATTTCCACAAGATGTCGTTCCCTCATCTCAACCGACCCCTGTTGCCACCGGGAATCCCCCCTCCACAGTTCTCTGGTTTTCCTTCAGGTGAGTTATCACAGACGGAGGTCCTATCCTATGGGCCTGTCTATGTAAATTATACAGCTAGTTAGTACATTGTGAACATGGCTCTGATTTGTAAAGGATATATAATACTCTGCATTAATATAATGGATGAGTTTCCCACTAGTGATTACCAGTTGGAGGGCTGTTCAAATGGAGATTCCCCAGTCGTATGTGATAAATATATATTGATATCTCTCTCTATATATATATATATATATACCGATGATATCTGTATGTCCCAGTATGGTGTCTGAGTGCACGGCCAGCGCCATCGAAGCCATCTCCATTTTGAAGTAGTACATTTTCTCCTTCTACCACTTCTGAGTTGGCAAACATACTGAAAGGTTGCCTACTGCCATCTATAGAGTGTGTTGTTTGGACAAAAACCTAAAGGCTAAATCTACACTGGAGTTGCTTACCATGAAAACAGTGAATGTTCCCAAGTTGACCTAAATCTTAGTTTTGACCTAAATCTGCTTGAAAATCTGTGGCAAGACCTGAAAATGGTTGTCTAGCAATGATCACCAACCAATTTGACAGAGCTTGAAGAATTTTGAAAAGAATGATGGGCAAATGTTGCACAATCCAGGTGTGGAAAGCTCTTAGATGCTTACCCAGAAAGACTCAACTGTAATCACAGCCAAAGGTGATTGTAACATGTATTGACTCAGGGGATTGTATTTTAGCATTGCATTTTTCACGAGTTGTTTACAAATGTTAGAATCTTTCTTCTACTTTGACATTACAGTTTTGTGTGTAGATCATGGACAAAAAACCCCCACGTCAAATCCATTTCAATCCAACTTTGTAACACAACAAAATGTGTAACAGGTGAAGGGGTGTGAATACTTTCTGAAGCACTGTATTTCATTGGCTTGATGACCCGGATAGAATCACTTCCTTCACCCATAGGAAGTCCCACCCAGTTGACTACCTTAAAATGATGAAGCCCTTTGACCATGCCCATGCCAAAACGGGTTTTATCCATCTATAGTTCTCTATCTAACTCTGTGGTGGTAAATTTCCATTTCCCACTTGGTTACGAATGCACCAATACTGTGACACTTCCTGTATTTTGAAAGTTATATATCTTGGTTATATAACTTGATTGCTGACATGCAAAACATTTCAGGAGTGTATCAACAGCGGACTAATACCTACAGATCGTTTTTGATTTGTATTTTCCTTTAATCCAAATATATTTTGTATACATTAATCTGGTTTATCACTTTTCTAGGTACCCCAATGATACCAGTCCACATGGGCATCATGACCCAGAACCCCACAGTCCTGGTACCCACCTCCATGCCCGTTGTCAGTAAGCCCGCGGCCCCCAGGAAGGAAGCTCCCCTGGACGAGAACAACGGCCCCACCACCACAGTGTTTGTAGGAAACATCTCGGAGAAGGCCTCGGACATGCTGATTCGAAAGTTGCTGGCGGTGAGGAAGTGGAACTTGCATGTAGTCATATTGGAAAGGGACAGCAACCTTTTATTTAGGCTATAGACGGTGATCATGTCCCAATAACCAAACTTGCGCACTACGGGGCGGCAGGGTAGCCTAGTGATTAGAGCGTTGGACTAGTAACCGGAAGGTTGCAAGTTCAAACCCCCGAGTTGACAAGGTACAAATCTGTCGTTCTGCCCCTGAACAGGCAGTTAACCCAATGTTCCTAGGCCGTCATTGAAAATAAGAATTTGTTCTTAACTGACTTGCCTGGTTAAATAAAGGTAAAATAAAACATACTAAAACTTTATACCATGTAATCATCGTCGCATACTATTTATGACGATGTTTAGTAAGAAATATGCAGTATGCCACGGCCTTGGCATACTACCACAGCTAGAACAAGGAGCCAGATATTTCACCAGATGTGTAAATGTGAAGCATCAGGTTGGCGTTTCCACTCACTACCAAATATGGTGATGTGAAAGCCCAGTGGGAAAAGATGGACCCAGGTGGATTTTGTTCAACGTTCTGCACATTTTTCTCATCGAAGAAACATTTGATTTCCATAAAGTTTTCTGTTTCCAAAAATAGAATCTGTAACAAGTTTATAAAAAAGTGCGTTTAGAAGCCTCAAATTGTCAGGGCATGGACGGTTAGCCTCTCATGGAACAAACAGGGGTCCTTAATAATGTTTTGTACACTCAGTTTTTTTTTTTTACCCGGAAAGGATAGTCTTAACTGTCTAGCTAGGTTAAATATGAAGTTGTCATTCAACAACAGCAAGATTTGCAGGTATCCAGCTAACTGCAAGTCCTGCTAAAGTGCATAGCTAATGTTAGCTAAAGTAAAGGCACTGAAAGCTGTACATACAAATCTGTTTTCAAAGATTAAAGACGGAACTGCAGGAAACATTTTCTGCATCTTCAATTAGTTTATTTTTTACTTTTATATATATATATGTAGATATTTACTTTCAAATAAATGTCAAATCTCAGCTGTCCTTTTATTCAGTGTGAATGCACTGTGAGTGAGAAATTCCCCAAACGTTTACAGTTCATTCATACTATATGAAAAGCCTGAAAATAGTATGACATCTGTGCATTGTCACATACTATAAAACGTTATTTAAAAAATAAAGTTATACTCGACAGCCTATTATTTAGGACACTGTTATGGGTATCCGGATACGGATAATGTCTTTGGTCACACATCATATTAGCACAATACAGCTCTCAAATAGACAATTCAAATCAGGACAGTTGTTTTGAGAGGTTTTCTTCTGTTTTCTGTATGTGTATGACGGTTCAGTTAGCCTTTTGGGGTTCAACTGATTTGTAAAAGATGTTTATCTTTTGACCAAATATTTTATTTCAATTTTTTTCTGGTTTTCACCTGATCAGTGGTGGAAAAAGTACTAAATTGTCAAACTTGAGTAAAAGTAAAGATCTCTTTATTAGAAAATGACTCAAGTAAAAGTCACCCAGTTAAAATCCTACTTGAGTAAAAGTCTTAAGTGTTTAGTTTTAAATATACTTGAGTATTGAAAGTAAATGGAATTTCTCAAATGTACTTAAGTATCAAAATTATTAATCAGTTTCTAATTTCTTATTTTAAGCAAACCAGATGGCACAATTTTCTTGTATTTTTTTGTTGACAGATAGCCAGGGGCGCACTCCAACACTCAGACATAATTTACAAACCAAGCATTTGTGTTTTAATGAGTCCGCCAGATCAGAGGCAGTAGGGATGACCAGGGATGTTCTCTGTTTAATGAGGCTGCCAGATCAGAGGCAGTAGGGATGACCAGGGATCTTCTCTGTTTTGTGAGGCTGCCAGATCAGAGGCAGTAGGGATGACCAGGGATGTTCTCTGTTTAATGAGGCTGCCAGATCAGAGGCAGTAGGGATGACCAGGGATCTTCTCTGTTTTGTGAGGCTGCCAGATCAGAGGCAGTAGGGATGACCAGGGATGTTCTCTGTTTAATGAGTCCGCCAGATCAGAGGCAGTAGGGATGACCAGGGATGTTCTCTGTTTAATGAGTCCGCCAGATCAGAGGCAGTAGGGATGACCAGGGATGTTCTCTGTTTAATGAGTCTGCCAGATCAGAGGCAGTAGGGATGACCAGGGATGTTCTCTGTTTAATGAGTCCGCCAGATCAGAGGCAGTAGGGATGACCAGGGATGTTCTCTGTTTAATGAGTCCGCCAGATCAGAGGCAGTAGGGATGACCAGGGATGTTCTCTGTTTAATGAGTCCGCCAGATCAGAGGCAGTAGGGATGACCAGGGATGTTCTCTGTTTAATGAGTCCGCCAGATCAGAGGCAGTAGGGATGACCAGGGATGTTCTCTGTTTAATGAGTCCGCCAGATCAGAGGCAGTAGGGATGACCAGGGATGTTCTCTGTTTAATGAGTCCGCCAGATCAGAGGCAGTAGGGATGACCAGGGATGTTCTCTGTTTAATGAGTCCGCCAGATCAGAGGCAGTAGGGATGACCAGGGATGTTCTCTGTTTAATGAGTCCGCCAGATCAGAGGCAGTAGGGATGACCAGGGATGTTCTCTGTTTAATGAGTCCGCCAGATCAGAGGCAGTAGGGATGACCAGGGATGTTCTCTGTTTAATGAGTCCGCCAGATCAGAGGCAGTAGGGATGACCAGGGATGTTCTCTGTTTAATGAGTCCGCCAGATCAGAGGCAGTAGGGATGACCAGGGATGTTCTCTGTTTAATGAGGCTGCCAGATCAGAGGCAGTAGGGATGACCTAGGAGGTTCTCTGTTTAGTCAGTCTGCCAGATCAGAGGCAGTAGGGATGACCAGGGATGTTCTCCTGATAAGTGTGTGAATTGGACCATTTTCCTGTCAAAATGTAACGAGTACTTTCGGGTGTCATGGAAAATGTATGGAGTAAAAAGTACAGTACTTTACTACATTCCTAAAGAAAACAAAAGTTGGGGAAAATATTCATAGTAAAGTACAGATACCCCCAAAAACTACTTAAGTAGTACTTTAAAGTATGTTTACTTAAGTAGTACTTTAAAATATGTTTACTTAAGTAGTACTTTAAAGTATGTTAAGTACTTTACACCACTGCACATGATACTCTATGATATAAATGTAAACCATCTTCTTTAGTGGGTCCATGTCATAAAGAAATGTTTCCCTTTTCAGAAATGTGGCCTGGTCCTAAGCTGGAAGCGAGTCCAAGGAGCCTCTGGAAAACTTCAAGGTAAAAACAGAACAGGTACAACATTTGTGAAATATTCTACCACCATGTAAGTCCAATGTCACCCCCTCCCCTCCCCAGCATGCTTTCTCAATCTGAAGCAACAACTATTTAGCATGGTCCTGTTCATTAGGCACTACTAATTATAAGGAAACCGACTGAAACAGGGTGTGACAGTGGACTTGCCCGATAAAGACTCTTTTGAATTTTAATGAACACGACTCTGACAAAGCTATTCCTTAATTCCCCCGGTCCTCGTCTCACGCGCGCACACACACACACACACACACACACACACACACACACTCACTCATCAAGTGTATTTTTGCTACGGTGTTTATCGGTATGACACGATCACAAAGATAACCACCAAACAGCAGCAGGTAGGTGGCCAACCATTAGAAACATTCACAGGCCCTAATAGCTTGTGCCCCACGCAACTGCCTGCCCTGCACAAACAGGCAACTTTCAGAACCGCAGAGAGCAACCCAGCATGGCCAGTAGTCAGCACTACTGATCTGAGATGTGTACTAACACAACAGACATGTAATCATAGTAGATGGTGCTACTTGAATAAACACTTGTAAACAGCACGTCCGTCTATCTCCTCACTGTTGGCCGTCAGTTTTAAAAGGAGATGATGGCAAGGGATGAGGGTCATCCTTGATCGGTCTGGTTTCGACTATGTCTTTACACGTTTCAGTGCAGAAAATGACCTCTGCTATTGTGGCTGATATAGTGAGGACCAGCTGCAGTAACTTTGTCGCCTCGGGGACCTTCTGTGTCAGGTCATGCTGGAACAAAAAGGAGCTGTCCAGTTGATTTGTCTCCTATAATTTGTGAACTGTACAATCTGACAAGATCGGCCTCAAGTCTAACGAAGTCAAAGTACTTTCACTATTTTGATGAGCATTTTATTTAGTGTAGTCCACTAAGCCAAGGAAATGAAGTTCACCAAAGTGGTCAAACCTGGCTCTCATCTGAACATTGATATTGTCCAGTATGTTGTAGTAGATATGCCCTCTACTCTGATCGGGTGTTTACTAGGCCCAGTTCATTGCATTTATGGTCAAATCTCTCATAGGAACTATCAACATCTTGCCACGGCTGTTGGTTCTTTCTTTGTGTCTTTTATATAGGTACGGCAGACACACACATCCATCACTTTGTTGTGCAGAACCCGGAACAGCACGTCGGTTTTACTGAAAATTCCATCATAGGTCATGAGCAAAAAGCAAACATGATGGTAGTCTTTAAATGGGTTGCTACCTGTTAAATGGTTCTCAACAAAGGCCTGTAATAGTTCCACGTAGTTGTCCCTGGGCCTGTTTGATGAGCTGCCACTCTTGTCGTTGCCACGACATGCCAACTCCTGTTTACTTAGGTAGCATTAATTAGCTGGGTCTTTCAAAACCTGGTTCTCTTTTAACTTTGCAATTGTGCATATTCATGTTCAATCAATGTCAGATCTATCCGTGAGCTGCCTAATGTCTTAAGAGCTATCTGGCTTTGGATGTGAGACGTGCTTGTTGAGTGCTATATGCAAATCGCCGTAACTGGCTCTGTTCTCCACCAGAAACACGCTGTCGCCGGTGGAGAACAGCGGGCATTTGGAAGCAGTAGAGTCGGCTGCAAGCAGTGCAGCCACAGAGCCAGTCTTTCTGTTGATACCACTCATGTTCTTTTCTGTCCCTTCCCTTTGATGTAGTTCCCTCAGCTCAGGTGTTAGTCTTCCATCCCTTATCACCCCGTTTCACTAGAAAATCCAACGTTGAACACTGTTTCAGATGCAATACGTTAGCTGTCCTGATCAGATTATTTTAGCTGACAGTAAATTGAATGTAACCGCCTTTGGCAGTTGACATGTGACGTCCACAGGCAGGAGCGAGCCCTGTCTATCCCATTAGCTTTTTTTGCAATGAAGATGAATGGGACATACTGACACATGAAAAGCAGCAAAGCTCTCGGCCTGCCTTTCAGTGTGTATGGTAGAAACATGCATGCACAAGTCCTGTCAATTGCTTGCATTGAGGTTGAAGGGCGGGTGAAATGCACACAGCAAGGCAGCCAATTCGGGAAGTACTAGTTCAGAAATCAATTTTATCTTGCAGAAAAGATGTCCAAATTATTGACAATTTATTTTTGTTTTTTAATTTGTTATTTTTTAATTTATACAGGGTAGGTCCTGCCAACTACACTGCCGTCACTGATCCCTGCTGGTGAATCCACGCTGTTGTGTGATAAACACTGTGTCACCCCTCATGTCTCCTCTATTCTTTCCAGCTTTTGGATTCTGTGAGTACAAGGAACCAGAGTCGACGCTGCGGGCCCTGCGACTGCTCCACGAGCTGCAGATCGGGGAGAAGAAGCTGCTGGTGAAGGTGGATGCCAAGACCAAGGCCCAGCTGGACGAGTGGAAGGCCAAGAAGAAGAGTAGCACCAACGGCAACGGGGTGGGGAGTGGGGACACGCTGGAATCAGAATCACCTTTATACGCCAGTACATTTACAAATACAGTGGGGCAAAAAAGTATTTAGTCAGCCACCAATTGTGCAAGTTCTCCCACTTAAAAAGATGAGAGGCCTGTAATTTTCATCATAGGTACACTTCAACTATGACAGACAAAATGAGAAAAAAATTCCAGAAAATCACATTGTAGGATTTTTAATGAATTTATTTGCAAATTATGGTGGAAAATAAGTATTCATTCATTCTATTTCTATGTTATCAACAACGAATTAACACATAGAGAGGGGGGAAGGGAATGTTGCTTGCAATCTGAATGACAGTGTAATCTAGTGGGGAGGCTAAAATGGACCAAGCACTAGGAAGCAGGGCTGCCTAAATGAATGGGCAACTCTGCCGAACGGCCTGAAACACAACAGCCTCTTACATTTCAATTTCAACTAGTTAGGCTGAGTTGACTTATGATACTAAGCTGCCACCTCTCTCCCTCTTTCTCTCTCTTTGCCTTCTCTTTCTTTCTCCCTTCTCTCACTCTCTCTGTGTTTATGATAGAAGGCGGAAGCAGAGGATGGAAAAGAGGAGGAAGAGGAGGAGGTGATCGACAAGGACACCCAGATGAGGGACCAGATCGTTAAGGGCACCATCGACGGTCTGATCCGAGAGTACGCCAGCGATCTCAAAGCTCCCTTGAATGATGATGAATCTCAGCAACGCAGGAAAAGGAAAGAGAAAAAAGAGGAGGTATGTGGAGATCCTTTCCGTTATCACTCTGGGGGGGGGGATCCTTTCTGTTATCACTCTGGGGGGGTCCTTTCTGTTATCACTCTGGGGGGTCCTTTCTGTTATCACTCTGGGGGGGGGGGGCCTTTCTGTTATCACTCTGGGGGGGGGGCTTTCTGTTATCACTCTGGGGGGGCCTTTCTGTTATCACTCTGGGGGGGGATCCTTTCTGTTATCACTCTGGGGGGGGATCCTTTCTCTCTTATCACTCTGGGGGGGGATCCTTTCTCTCTTATCACTCTGGGGGAGGGGGATCCTTTCTCTCTTATCACTCTGGGGTGGGGGGTCCTTTCTGTTATCACTCTGGGGGGGTCCTTTCTGTTATCACTCTGGGGGGGGGTCCTTTCTGTTATCACTCTGGGGGGATCCTTTCTGTTATCACTCTGGGGGGATCCTTTCTGTTATCACTCTGGGGGGGGGGGTCCTTTCTGTTATCACTCTGGGGGGGTCCTTTCTGTTATCACTCTGGGGGGGATCCTTTCTCTCTTATCACTCTGGGGGGAGGGGGATCCTTTCTCTCTTATCACTCTGGGGGGAGGGGGATCCTTTCTCTCTTATCACTCTGGGGGGGTCCTTTCTGTCATCACTCTGGGGGGAGGGGGTCCTTTCTGTCATCACTCTGGGGGGAGGGGGATCCTTTCTGTCATCACTCTGGGGGGAGGGGGATCCTTTCTCTCTTATCACTCTGGGGGGAGGGGATCCTTTCTCTCTTATCACTCTGGGGGGAGGGGGATCCTTTCTCTCTTATCACTCTGGGGGGGGGATCCTTTCTCTCTTATCACTCTGGGGGGGGATCCTTTCTCTCTTATCACTCTGGGGGGAGGGGGATCCTTTCTCTCTTATCACTCTGGGGGGAGGGGGATCCTTTCTCTCTTATCACTCTGGGGGGGGGTCCTTTCTTATCACTCTGGGGGGGTCCTTTCTGTTATCACTCTGGGGGGGGGTCCTTTCTCTCTTATCACTCTGGGGGGAGGGGGATCCTTTCTCTCTTATCACTCTGGGGGGAGGGGATCCTTTCTCTCTTATCACTCTGGGGGGGATCCTTTCTCTCTTATCACTCTGGGGTCCTTTCTCTCTTATCACTCTGGGGGAGGGGATCCTTTCTGTCATCACTCTGGGGGGGGGGGGATCCTTTCTCTCTTATCACTCTGGGGGGATCCTTTCTGTTATCACTCTGGGGGGGTCCTTTCTGTCATCACTCTGGGGGGGTCCTTTCTGTCATCACTCTGGGGGGGATCCTTTCTGTCATCAATCTGGGGGGAAATCCTTTCTCTGTTATCACTCTGGGGGGGGTCCTTTCTGTTATCACTCTGGGGGGGGGGATCCTTTCTGTTATCACTCTGGGGGGGAATCCTTTCTCTGTTATCACTCTGGGGGATCCTTTCACTGTAACCTGATATGCATTGGTTGAGGTTGTGATATTGTATTTGGACACATTGTACATTTACTGATACACAAAGCTCTGGACAGGGTTTAAGTCTAGTCCTGGACTTAAAAGCTATTTCAATGTAGATTCACCTTAGAGCATGTTTTTTTAGACCAAGAGTAAGCTTAATCTGTGTCTGGGAACCTGGCCCACGGCTCTAGGTGTTTCTTCGGGTTGTGTGATCTGTGTAAAGGGCAACACTACGCTAACAGGCTGACTCCGCTACGCTAACGGGCTGACTCCGCTACGCTAACGGGCTGACTCCGCTACGCTAACGGGCTGACTCCGCTACGCTAACGGGCTGACTCCGCTACGCTAACGGGCTGACTCCGCTACGCTAACGGGCTGACTCCGCTACGCTAACGGGCTGACTCCGCTACGCTAACGGGCTGACTCCGCTACGCTAACGGGCTGACTCCACCGCTCGCGTCGCATGTGCAAAATACATTTAGAAATGTATATTATACTGCTCGCGCTCGCCAACAAGCGTCTGCGTTGCCAGGCGCTAAAATAGAAGTCAACTCAATGTTTATATCCCAAGACAAATTAGCTAGCAACAGCAAGCAAGCTAAATAGGAAAAATTAGCTAGCAAGTGCAAGCTAGCTAACTAAATTGCCATAAATGTTTAATGCTTTTCGACCTGTCTCCAATTTAATGTAATTGGTTCAGTTTGTTGTGATATTTTAACCTGCGTGTTGCGATCTCGTTTGGTGTACTTATGCACGATGGAGCATGCGTGCAGCCGGTTTGGGTTGTGTGTAAGAAATGGTCCCAAGTTGACAGCATGACCCTGAACAATGTCCCATCTGCCTGCATCCCATTGTCCCTTAGGAGGATATCAACGCAATTGACGGGTTGGAGGATGACAAGAGAGACCTGATTTCCAGAGAGATCAGTAAATTCCGTGACACCCACAAGGTACAGTACCGTATTCATCTCTCTCACTCACATTGCAGGTTTGGGAAAAGAAGCTGCACATGCTAGTAGTATACTCCTTTTAGTTTTCACACTTACTGCTAGTGGACACTTGCACAAAGACCATTTCATGATTGTACTCTAAATATAGGATGGGAGAATAGTAAACATTTTCTACCAAAATATTGCATACATTGCTCTAAAATCTGATTTTAATTGGCAATGTCAGAAATTTAGAAATATCTGGATTTTTACCATGTCATTTCAATGTTATCTACAGTCTGTTCCAACACGAATAATTGTCCGATTTCTAGTATTGTCACCGTTTTCAAACCTAATTTGACTCGTGTGATGGCGGGACACTTATTTGTGTATATTAGGGTATTTAGGTGTGACAGTACAGATGGTTAGATCCATAAGTCATTCATCACACACAAACAAAATGCATGGCGACAATGTAAAGTTACCTTAAAGCTAATCTATTCATTAAACCCAACCATTATGATAGACATCATATGGTGACTAAAGCAAGATGAATCTCAGAGCTTTGGAAAAAGTTGTCGAGGATAGGATGTAAGTATGAGCTTTCCTTTATTTTGTACATATACTGGACGCCCCCCCCTCGAAGACTCGCATAGGGGCAACTGCACAGGCACTCTGGCATACGTTGGTGACTGGAACCTCAGGAGAACCTCTAAACAACACACAGCCAACCATTTCCATTAGATACATGTCAACATGACATTGGTCTTGCTCCTATTTACCACATGGGGACAGACAACCATGCTGATTCGATTTCCAACATTTTATCATGTTATCCCCAAGCCCTAGAGGCCAGTGAACCTGTGTGAGTCCTCTGTAAAATGGTTTATTCTACATAATGTGTGTGAAAGTCTCACTGAGACTCAATAACCACTGTTATAGCAGGGAGGGGGGGCGCCCCTCCACAGCACCCTGTGTTCTGAAGACTAGTCGGGTAAGTCCCAACCCACCCTGTCGATGAGTGTGTGTGTGTTAGGGCTTCTCTCTCTCTCTCTCCCGTTGGTCTTTCTGTCTGTTACTTTAGCTCTTTCTTTCTCCCTTGTTTAACTTGTCTGTCTCCTTTTCCACCTGATTCCAATTGCCATTCACCCTCTTCATTTTCATGTGCCCATTATTTGAGTTGTCTTCAAAGTTCATAATTTACAACAGTAGACTTGCAGTAAAGGTGCTCCTACTACACAATGAGATGTTGTCTGAAGTGTGAATGGT
Source organism: Oncorhynchus masou masou (assembly GCF_036934945.1). Taxonomy (NCBI): domain Eukaryota; kingdom Metazoa; phylum Chordata; class Actinopteri; order Salmoniformes; family Salmonidae; genus Oncorhynchus; species Oncorhynchus masou. Next base: position 36,344,640 of record NC_088227.1, on the reverse strand, counting down.
AAGGCCTATGGTTAATATATGAGGGGAGAGTAATGTACCTATGGCCTACATGCAGTTAATTAGTGACTCTATGCCCAAGCTGCCACTAGTAGAACACAGAGCAAGGTAAGTTGAAGTAGGAAGACAGTCTAACCAATTAGATCCAGGAACAAGATTGATTACGACTCATTTCCTTCCAGCCATGCCCATAGTACCTTTGCTCTCTCTTCTCCCCCTACCTCTCTTCTCCATCTCTCCCCACCTCTCTTCTCCATCTCCCCCCCACACCTCTCTCTCTTCTCCATCTCCCCCCCACACCTACCTCTCTTCTCCATCTTCCCCCCTACACCTCCCTCTCTTCTCCATCTTCCCCCCTACACCTCCCTCTCTTCTCCATCTTCCCCCCCACACCTCCCTCTCTTCTCCATCTTCCCCCCCACACCTCCCTCTCTTCTCCATCTTCCCCCTACACCTCTCTCTCTTCTCCATCTTCCCCCCCACACCTCCCTCTCTTTTCCATCTTCCCCCCACACCTCCCTCTCTTCTCCATCTTCCCCCCACACCTCCCTCTCTTTTCCATCTTCCCCCCACACCTCCCTCTCTTTTCCATCTTCCCCCCACACCTCTCTCTCTTCTCCATCTTCCCCCCACACCTCTCTCTCTTCTCCATCTTCCCCCCACACCTCTCTCTCTTCTCCATCTTCCCCCCACACCTCCCTCTCTTTTCCATCTTCCCCCCACACCTCTCTCTCTTCTCCATCTTCCCCCCCACACCTCTCTCTCTTCTCCATCTTCCCCCCACACCTCTCTCTCTTCTCCATCTTCCCCCCACACCTCTCTCTCTTCTCCATCTTCCCCCCACACCTCTCTCTCTTCTCCATCTCTTCCCCCCACACCTCTCTCTCTTCTCCATCTCTTCCCCCCACACCTCTCTCTCTTCTCCATCTCTTCCCCCCACACCTCTCTCTCTTCTCCATCTCTTCCCCCCACACCTCTCTCTCTTCTCCATCTCTTCCCCCCACACCTCTCTCTCTTCTCCATCTCTTCCCCCCCACACCTCTCTCTCTTCTCCATCTCTTCCCCCCACACCTCTCTCTCTTCTCCATCTCTTCCCCCCACACCTCTCTCTCTTCTCCATCTCTTCCCCCCACACCTCTCTCTCTTCTCCATCTCTTCCCCCCACACCTCTCTCTCTTCTCCATCTCTTCCCCCCCACACCTCTCTCTCTTCTCCATCTCTTCCCCCCCACACCTCTCTCTCTTCTCCATCTCTTCCCCCCCACACCTCTCTCTCTTCTCCATCTCTTCTCCCCCACACCTCTCTCCTTCTTCCTATTGTTTTGGTCTTAAGCTGCGCTAGATCCATGGCTCTGCAGTTCTGATCAGGACAAACTTCTGTTGTGCATTATGGACCAATGGATTGCTTTTATGTCTTTCCAACAAGAGCAGACAGCTATCGGAATCCTGTGGTCTCAACCTGACACATACATGAGAAACACAATGCATTCAGAATGTGTGGCTTATAATTGTAGCTGTAAATCAGTTCAGAGTTCATGGGGAGCCATGGGTGTAGCTGCTAGGAGGGAAGGATGTCTGAGTGTGTCTGGGAAAGTGAGTCACGGGAGGACTACCGAAGACTGAAGCAGGGGTAAGAGTCTCTACAACTTAATTTACCTGTACAAAAAATGTCATATAACTACAGTATGTAAAAAGATGTACCAGGATTTTTCACAGCTTTGTTTTTAGCAATGTGCCCCCATTTGAAGTTAATGGTTGTTTTTGATGATTTGCTTGAGAAAGAAGTGAGAGAATCTCATGATGTTTTGTTTGTGGACCGTTTGACCTGCGTTTCCTCCCAGGCCTAACTGGTATAGGCTTGTAGGGGCAGCGAAGAGCTGAACTCCGTAGTTCCACACCTGTAAGTCACCAACAACTAGTTTAACAAAAGGATTGACGCTTTTTCTTTCTGTTTCTCCTGTAAATAAGGACACTTGACTTTGCGGAGAAAAAGCATCGTCTCTCAAACAGGGGCTTTTTCTAGTTGTGAATGCCTGTGATGTTTGACATGGCCAACAAGATGTCTTCTTTGACCTCAGTGGTTTCCAGTGTCTCTAGTTAGCTTGTAAGACACCCTGCTTAACAATTATAGTACAATCAGAGGTCTGCATCTGGCCCCATGACAGATTTTTGATTTGGCCCACAAGGTAGTCTGGGGAAAGAAATACAATAATTAGACAAGGACAAATAAGTACTGGGTCTTGTGACAAGGGACAGCTTGTTGTTTTCCTGTTTTCCCATAACTCTTAGCTCTGCCATGTAGCACCTGTTTTCACATAACTCTTAGCTCTGCCATAGAGCACCTGTTTTCCCATAACTCTTAGCTCTGCCATGCAGCACCTGTTGTCCCATAACTCTTAGCTCTGCCATGCAGCACCTGTTTTCCCATAACTCTTAGCTCTGCCATGTAGCACCTGTTTTCCCATAACTCTTAGCCCTGCCATAGAGCACCTGTTTTCCCATAACTCTTAGCTCTGCCATGTAGCACCTGTTTTCCCATAACTCTTAGCCCTGCCATAGAGCACCTGTTTTCCCATAACTCTTAGCCCTGCCATAGAGCACCTGTTTTCCCATAACTCTTAGCTCTGCCATGCAGCACCTGTTTTCCCATAACTCTTAGCTCTGCCATGTAGCACCTGTTTTCCCATAACTCTTAGCTCTGCCATGCAGCACCTGTTTTCCCATAACTCTTAGCTCTGCCATGCAGCACCTGTTTTCCCATAACTCTTAGCTCTGCCATGTAGCACCTGTTTTCCCATAACTCTTAGCCCTGCCATAGAGCACCTGTTTTCCCATAACTCTTAGCTCTGCCATGTAGCACCTGTTTTCCCATAACTCTTAGCTCTGCCATGTAGCACCTGTTTTCCCATAACTCTTAGCCCTGCCATGTAGCACCTGTTTTCCCATAACTCTTAGCTCTGCCATGCAGCACCTGTTTTCCCATAACTCTTAGCCCTGCAGCACCTGTTGTCCCATAACTCTTAGCTCTGCCATAGAGCACCTGTTTTCCCATAACTCTTAGCTCTGCCATGTAGCACCTGTTTTCCCATAACTCTTAGCCCTGCCATAGAGCACCTGTTTTCCCATAACTCTTAGCTCTGCAGCACCTGTTGTCCCATAACTCTTAGCTCTGCCATAGAGCACCTGTTTTCCCATAACTCTTAGCTCTGCCATGTAGCACCTGTTTTCCCATAAACTCTTAGCCCTGCCATGTAGCACCTGTTTTCCCATAACTCTTAGCCCTGCCATAGAGCACCTGTTTTCCCATAACTCTTAGCTCTGCCATGTAGCACCTGTTTTCACATAACTCTAAGCCCTGCCATAGAGCACCTGTTTTCCCATAACTCTTAGCTCTGCCATGTAGCACCTGTTTTCCCATAACTCTTAGCTCTGCCATGTAGCACCTGTTTTCACATAAACTCTTAGCTCTGCCATGTAGCACCTGTTTTCCCATAACTCTTAGCCCTGCCATAGAGCACCTGTTTTCCCATAAGTCTTAGCCCTGCCATGTAGCACCTGTTTTCCCATAACTCTTAGCCCTGCCATAGAGCACCTGTTTTCCCATAAGTCTTAGCCCTGCCATGTAGCACCTGTTTTCCCATAACTCTTAGCCCTGCCATAGAGCACCTGTTTTCCCATAAGTCTTAGCCCTGCCATGTAGCACCTGTTTTCCCATAACTCTTAGCTCTGCCATGCAGCACCTGTTTTCCCATAACTCTTAGCTCTGCCATGTAGCACCTGTTTTCCCATAACTCTTAGCCCTGCCATAAAGCACCTGTTTTCACATAACTCTAAGCCCTGCCATAGAGCACCTGTTTTCCCATAACTGTTAGCTCTGCCATGCAGCACTTGTTGTGCCAAACGTCACACTATCAACTACTTCATCCTTAGATAATAGGAATCCACATTGTTACAGTAGTCCCCTCTGCCCCCAGAGCCTGGAAACCACTTCTAGATCCACTTCTGTGCATTTATAGAGACGTGTGAGCCAGCCTCACTGTGCTCCTGTTCTGTTGGCATGGCTGTACTCCCGGAGCCTCCAACTTATCAACCTCCTTTGTTCTTTTTGCAGAAACTGGAGGAGGAGAAGGACAAGAAGGAGAAGGAGCGTGCAGAGTTTGAGCGTGAGCGACGGGAGAGGGACAAGGAGAGGGAGCGTGAGAGGGAGCGACGGGACCGCGAGCGGGAGAAGGAGCGTGAGAAGGAGCGGGAGAGGGAGCGCGAGAGAGAGCGTGAGAGAGAACGGGAAAGAAGTGACAGAGACCGCGATCGTGACCGCAACCGGACGAAAGAGCGAGAACGGGAGAGGGAGAGGAGCCGCGACAGGAGCAAAGACCGCAGCCACTCCAGGTGTGTGTTTTAATAGTCGGAAATCACCTTGTAAAGGAATGATTGGTATTTAACTAGGTTGGTGATGTTGCAGAGACAGAGAGGTGAGTCGCGACAAAGACAAGAAGCGTGACCAGGAGGATGAGGAGGAGGTCTACGAGAGGAGAAGGCTGGAGAGGAAGCTCAGAGACAAGGAGGCAGCCTACCAAGAAGTAGGTACTCGCATACCTAGTAGTGCTTCGGCTAGATCTGATGAGAATTTGGGGGGGGGGGGGGGGCTTTGGACAACCGGAGAGTGGAAAGGCAGTTTGCACGTCCCCTGAACGATAACGAAGAGGTAGGTGAGAGGCCTGACCACGGAGACAGGGATGATGAGCTGTAAAACAACTGGCATTTGGAAAGTTAGAGGTGAGGGAGGAAGTATCTTGCTAGATGGATTGAATTCTCCGTTAGTTAGCCAGGTAAATGTTGAGCAACATTAGCCAACTTAACTGATCAAATAATTGAGCTTATGGTGTAAAAATTACAGTAGCTTGCTAATAAAGTTAGACAGCTAACATTACATCATGATATGAGAACATTAGCAACCGAACCTTTGCTGTTGTATTAACTGATCTACAACTCATTGCCATTATAACATGTTAGTTGCTTACTGGATCCTGGCAATCTGGGTGTTAACTAGCTAACGATCTAACTAGCTAACGATATAACTACTATATGGGAACAAATGTTTTCCTTCTACAGTATGTGGTTCATTTTCAGGATGAGAGAATAAGGTGAAAATGAAGCGTTGCTTGTTAAACAAGTGGATTCAGGGATGAAGTGTAGCAGGGCCTGGCTTAAGCTGGATGCCACTATAGAGGTGAAAGGAGAACCACACACTTCCCTCTTTCTCACGTCTTCGATACAGTGGATAAAAAGGGGTGTGCCAGATGTACTCTGCCTGAAAGAGATCAATTATGCCAACAGAGGGTCTCATGCTCTGCTGGCACATTGTAGAACAGATGTCCACAGGCAGAAAGTGTACAATGTAATAATGTGTAGCCCAAAGATATTGCTTTTGTTGTGTTGAACGTGAGAGTGACACGTGGGAGTTATTTCATTTTTTACTCTGTCAACGTTATTTTTGCTCCAATGTAGCCTTGTGCACTTGATCGACGTCTACTATAGTTGCCACTATAATAGAGTTTTTTTCCCCCAAGTGCAATATTTGTGTGTGTGGTCACAAGCATTCTATTATAAAGGCTGTCATGGTAACTGCAATATTAGTGTAATGTTTTTTTCACAAGACTTGAGTGTCATTTGCAGTAAAGTCTAGGCAACAAATAACATTAGATCGCTTTCTTTACATTTTTTTTTAGCTGTGAGTTAGGTTCACATGAACCACTTTTTATTTTACACACAGAGACGGATCATTAAGATCATATTCTTTTGTTGTTTAATTAGTTAAAACCTGCATTTCCACCCAGCAGAGATTCATTGCATGTTTCATTGCAACTAAAAAAGGGATACTTGTTTGGGCCCTCAGTAGTTTGCATCCCTGGTGCTTACAGTTGAGTGTGAGCATGATTTTGTGTGTGTGTGTGTTGGCTGTGAAATGTTGCTAAATGTCTCGTGTCTGTCTTGAAGCGCTTGAAGAACTGGGAGATCCGCGAGAGGAAGAAGGCTCGAGACTACTCCAAGGAGTCTGAGCGGGAGGAGGAGCGTAGGAGAGAGATGGTAGGAACAAACCCTGTTCTCACACAGCTCTCCTGGGTCATGTTCTGTTGGGAAATAACATTTTTGAAACGGGGGGAGGGTACAACCTGAACTTGTCTAATAGGAACGCCAGTGTTCATTGTCCGTAGAAAAACATTTTGTTACGCTGCGCCCTACTGAATAGGACCCAGGTTTACCACTGAGCCTGGCCTGATGGGTCCTACCATTGACATATTCATATGCACGTGTGAGTTTGAGAATTGAAGCCTTTAATGTGTGAGACGTTAATCAAATAGACCAAAGTGTATCGTCTAATGGCGTCATCGGGTGTCTTCTACAGGCTAAAGAAGGCAAACGTCTGAAGGAGTTCCTGGAGGACTATGATGACGACAGGGATGACCCTAAGTTCTACAGGTGACCATCATGAAGTTGAACGCGACACAGTGGATGCTGGTCCTCTAGGTTTACATACTATAGAAAACACATCTGAAAAGGAGATATAATTGAGTTGATGGTGGATAAAGGCCTGAAACGTCGACATTATTACACTTTTTTTCTATAGGACATTTAGGAAGAGAAATAAACAGCTCTACTTCCAACATTTAAGACATGCGTGCCAGGGCCGCTGTTATATAAGGTGTTGTTTCTTGTGCCGCCCCTAGGGGCAGCGCGCTGCAGAAGCGTCTGCGAGACAGGGAGAAGGAGACTGAGATGGACGAGCGCGACAGGAAGAGAGAGAAGGAGGAGCTGGAGGAGATCAGACAGAGGCTTTTGGCCGAGGGACACCCCGACCCTGAGGCCGAGATACGCAGGGTGAGAGAGAGAGTGTGTGTGTGACTGTGTGTATGCCTCAAGGTCATTTACTCCTCATTGTCTATATGTCTGTATTGTAAACAGGTCTCTATTCATCTGGCGGTCATAAACATTAGGTGTGTGTCTGTGTGTATCCACATTCCTTTTCCCCTGATCTCACTGCTTCTCTTCCCGGATTGGTCCAGATGGAGGAGGAGGCAGAGCGTCTGCGCCAGCCCCCGGTGAAGCTGGAGCCAGATCCCGAGGAGGAGCGGGTACACAAGGCGCCACGGGAGGACCGTGACCGCCGAGGAGACCGGGAGAGAGAACGAGGAGACCGGGAGAGAGAAAGGGAGAGAGAGCGAGGAGACCGGGAGAGAGAAAGGGAGAGAGAGCGAGGGGACCGGGAGAGAGAGCGAGGAGACCGAGACAGAGAGCGAGGGGAGAGAGACCGAGGGGACCACCATCCCCACCACCACTCAGATGATGACGTGGAAGAGGGGGAGGAGTTTGACGACGATGACCAATCGGGGTTCAAGCCCTGCCTGAAGCCCACACTGAGGCCAATCACGGCGGCCCCCTCTGTGTCGTCGGCCAGCGGGGGCGCCACTCCCAACACGCCCGGGGACGAGTCACCATGCGGTATCATCATCCCTCACGAGAACTCTCCCCCTCACGAGGCCCCGCCCCCCCACGAGGCCCTGCCCCAGGACGAGTTCCGCCCCAAGATTGGCCTCAGTCTCAAACTGGGTGAGTTTTGTCTGTGAGACTGGCGGTAGAAGATAGGTCCAGAATCATCTGAAGATATAACTATACACCTACTATATTTCTAACTAACTACCAGGATATGTATGATATCGGTTGTGTGTAGATCCAGTGAAGTGTCTCAATCCCTAGTGAATAGGAAAGATGGGAACAAATCAGGAATAAGACTCTATACCATTGATTTTAGATTGAGCCATATAGCTAGTTTGCCTGACAAACCTTTCTCATTCAGAGAATCTCCCGATGCATTAGCCTAATTTAACTAATCTACCAACCAATCATCTCCCACAACACCTTCTCCCTAACCCTCCCTCGAATGCTAGCACGTCACAAGCACAGACCACGCCTTGTTGTCGTAAAATGATGACAGTTACACGACATGGCCAAACGTACGTGGGCATCTGCTCCTTGAACATCTCATTCCAAAATCATGTGCATTAATATGGAGTTGGTCCCCCTGTTGCACCTTTTACAGCCTCCACTCTTCTGGGAAGGCTTTCCACTAGATGTTGGAACATTGCTGCAGGGACTTGTTCCATTCAGCCACGAAAGCATTAGTGAGGTTGGGAACTGATGTTGGGTGATTAGGCCTGGCTCACAGTCAGAGTTCCAATTCATCCCAAAGGTGTTTGATGGGGTTGAGGTCAGGGCTCTGTGCAGGCCAGTCAAGTTCACTCACAACAATCTCCACAAACCATTTCACTTTGAACGGGGGCGTCTGCATGCTGAAACAGAAAAGGGCCGTCCGTAAACTGTTAACACTAAGTTGGGGCGGCAGTGTAGCCTAGTGGTTAGAGCGTTGGACTAGTAACTGGAAGGTTGCAAGTTCAAACCCCCGAGCTGACAAGGTACAAATCTGTCGTTCTGCCCCTGAACAGGCAGTTAACCCTCTGTTCCTAGGCCGTCATTGAAAATAAGAATTTGTTCTTAACTGACTTGCCTAGTTAAATAAAGGTAAAATAAATTAAAAGTTTGAAGCATAGAATCATCTAGAACCCTCAATCTTAACTCTGGACCTTGAAGTCAGTTCCACTGCATTTTTTTTTTCCATTGTTCCCATGTAATCAGGGACAGAATTATCAGGTAGAACAGAAAAGCAGTAGGCTCTGGACCTCGTAGGGTAAGAGTTGACTTCCCCTGGTGTAGAATGTCGTTGTATGCTGTAGTGTTAAGATTTACCTTCCATGAAAAACAGCCCCGGACCATTATTCCTCCTCCACTAAACTTTCCAGTTGGCACTATGCATTGGGGCAGGTAGTGTTCCCCTGGCATCCGCCAAACCCAGATTCATCCATCGGACAGCCAGATGGTGAAACGTGATTCATCACACCAGAGAACATGTTTCCACTGCCCCAGAGTCCAATGGGGGTGAGCTTTACACCACTCCAGCCGACACTTGGCATTGAATACAGTGATTTTTAGGCTTGTGTGCAGCTTCTCGGCCATGGAAACCCATTTCATGAAGCTCCTGATGCAGTTCTTGTGCTGACGTGGCTTCCAGAGACCGCTTGGAACTCGGTAGTGAGAGTTGCAACCGAGGACAGATGATTTTTAGGTGCAATGCGCTTCAGCAGTCTTGCTCTGTGTGACTTCTGGTTTGTTCAGCCATTCCAATGGGGAAAGACTAGGATTGTAGGATACATGCTGAAAATAAGGTCTGTGGTTAACACAGGCTTAGGATATCTGATCCGTTTTGTTCTATGAGGTAATATCATTCCCTTAACATGAATTTTGAACCTTGTGCTTTTTATTATTATTACATAAATGCTTCAAAATTCACAAAGTGACGTTAGCTAATGTCATAGAACAAAACGTATCTGATCTCCTCGGCCTGTGTTAACCTCTGACCTTATTTTGGGCTTTTACCAACAACAAAAACTACAAAAACATTTCCCCCAATGAACCATGGCAGAGTTTAGTGCCGACAAAAAGACCCTATTGCTTTCTATATCAACTAAATAACCGTAACCGTCCTATTTCAGTCAAACTATAAAGCTCCATTGCAGTCAAAAATGTGTTTTTCCTGTGTTTTACAGTTCCACACTGAGATTAGAATAATACAGTGAAAATGCTGTGAAAGAGCTGGTGAGAAAAGACCGCCTGAAATTTCAGCCTGTTTTGGTGAGATGGAGTTTTGTCCTGCCTGGTGACATCACCAGGTGGTAAATGAGTTAATAAACCAATAGGAAAGAGTTCCAAACCTCTGCCAATAATGGCTCGTTTTACTTTTTCCCCTCCCCACTCAGACAGTCCTAGCTAAATTCTTGCTTGAGAAATAAGATTTTTTTTTCTTTAAAAAACAACGATTTTAATTGCAGTAAGGTACTTAATTGTTACCCAGAAATGATATTGAGATTAACATGGCTGCATTTGACCTTTTTTAAGCCTTTCTTCATGGAGTAAAATATATTTCTCTCTACAGGAGCCCCTCATGTTACCAGCCCCAGCCAGCCCAATGTGGCCATCAAACGCAAGAAGCTCACTGTGGACAGTGTCTTCAACAAATTCGACGACGAGGAGGCGGACGAGGCTCCCCGCAAGCGAAAGCTAGTGCCGCTGGACTACGGCGACGATGACAAAAACCTCCAGAGCGTGGTAGACGGCGCCTCTGGACTGGCGGCCATCAAGGGCGCCAACACTGAGGAGAAGCGCAAGCACATCAAGAGCCTGATCGAGAAGATCCCCACGGGCAAGACGGAGTTGTTCTCTTACCCGCTGGACTGGTCCGCCGTGGACTCGGTAAAGATCAGAGAGATTGGGATGAGGGATAGGATGTAGCGATACCCTGGTTTCCAGGCTTGCTGCTCTCTTGACAACTGATTCCATAAGGTGTTGGCAAGAGGGCCGAAATAGACAGGAAACCAGGCTAGAGTGGTGGGGCGACCAGGCTAGAGTGGTGGGGCGACCAGAGGAGATATGGCAGTGGTGGAGAGACCAGAGAGGGAAAATGACACTGGTTGCTTTGATAAGTCCAAGGGAATTGGTGATATAGCCATTTTTTCTACTTTGACAAACATTTTGATATGTTTCTTTACAATACTGATAGACATCTCTGGTGCAGTGACTAAAGAACTGTATGTCTGATTGTCTATCCTTCCCAGACTCTGATGGATCGACGCATACGTCCCTGGATCAATAAAAAGATAATTGAGTACATTGGAGAAGAGGAGGCTACGCTAGTGGACTTTGTCTGCTCAAAGGTGTGTAAGCTTGATTGTGATGCAATCTACTGGGGGAAGTGGGTGTTCTTGGTATAGGAGTTCATTCTGATTCATTCATTTTGACCTCTTATCCCCAGGTGATGGCTCATGGTACACCACAGGGTATCTTGGATGATGTTGCCATGGTGAGTGTCCCAAACAAAGATTCTCAAAATGGTCTCAGTTCAGCTTAAGCTTATTGTTAAAACTACATTTGATCATTTTTGATACCCTGATCATCAAGTTTAGATTGATGCCCATAAAATGGAGCCTTTTAAAAACTACTAATTTATTGATCCAACTGAAATGCTGTGTCTTTACACCAAGGTTCTGGATGAAGAAGCAGAAGTCTTCATAGTCAAGATGTGGAGGTTGCTGATCTATGAAACAGAGGCCAAGAAGATTGGGCTGGTGAAATAAGAAACCACAGAACGAACATCCAACTTTTTCTAATAGAGTAATCCAACTTTAGTGTTGTTAGTCACCAAAAAAGACTGCTTCTCCATTTGAGCAGCCTAAAATCAAAGAATGGGCTCATCCTAATACCCCAACAATGGCTTTCTCCTATGGACAATATTGAGCTCCCGTTTTCTCATTATTCCAATAGACTCTGGTACATGTATCTCTACTACAGCTGCTGACTGTACAGCCTACATGTGTATGTGCTTGAATGACTTTGACTAAGTGCTTATTGAAGATGCATGCAAGCAACCACTTGGACAATGGCCTGACGACAGTCTCTTGGCTTGAGTTGCCTGTCCAGAGGGTTGGGATGGAGCTGGCAGATAAGCAGCTAGCGTTTGAAGAAGACAACATGGCTACCAAGCCGTGGGAAGGAGGTTCACTGAAAGGTATCTCACTGGTCTCAGTTTTTCTATAGTTTTGTGATATTAGTACTTAGAAACATCCACAACTTCTATAACATCTCAAATGCTTATTCATTGGCATCTGCTGAAACTTCTGTTTAAGTGGAGTAGGTTTGTTTTTGTATTACAAACGATACTTTCTAAAAAATGCTATTTGAGGATGATGGGCCAGATACTGAATGTTAGGTCTTACTTCCTGACTTGTGATTGGTTGGTCTCATACTGTAACACCTGACAGAACACTGTATAGGAAAGGTTAATTTGGAAGATCAGCTGAAATGATTGTGATTTGTGAAAATTGTCTCCATTTTGTTTTTTTTTGTACCAGTGGAAATTTGTTTTGAATAAAGAGGATTTTCTATAGTTCTGTGTACTTGGTTTTGTAAATAGAGAAATGGCTTGATCTGGCCCAGTGCATAAACCAATAGAATAGGAAGTCATTGTTAATGTTGGATTCTGGGTTAAACTTGGGGAACATAGCGTTCCCTGATTATACCGCCATGTCCAAAAAAATCCTCCCCTTCAAATCTCTAGACGTCAACGCATCCACATTAATCACAGCAGATATCTCTAACTGCACTCAATTGCTTTGGCACATATTTTTAGACCGAAAATAATGAGTTGAAAGATATCCTCTTACTATATTTCCATATAGTAAACCAGTTTAACGTGATTACATTTGGCACATGCACCTAACTTGCCAATGTAACCGATGTGAAATGGCGAGCAAGTTAGCGTTTCATTTGCTCTGAGACCTTGAAGTAGTGGTTACCTTTACTCTGCAAGTGCCGCAGCTTTTGTGGAGCGATGGATAACGATGCTTCATGGGTGACTGTTGTTGTGTGCAGAGGGTCTCTGGTTCGAGGCCGGCGAGGGGACGGACTAAAAGTATGCTGTTTCACCAATCAACTCTTCACAACCCCAGTATACAGCTATTTTGTTCGCGGTAGACGTCTCACCTGTATCGTAAAGTTACGGAACAATATGGTGTAATGTCCTGTATTTATTAGATTTTTTTTCTTCAAAAATGTAGCTAGCGAATTGGGCCCAATTGCTACAACTTCAAATTCATCTGTGAGCTCATTTTTAAAAGTATGCTGTTACAAACAATTAACTCTTCACAACCCCGGCATACAGCTGTTTTGTTCGCGGTTACTGTAGTAGACATCTCACCTGTATCGTAAAGTTACGGAACAATATGGTGTAATGTCCTGTATTTATTTGATTTTTTTCTTCAAAAATGTAGCTAGCGAATTGGGCCCAATTGCTACAAATTCATCTGTGCGCTCATTTTCCGACCCGGAAGAAAAAGCGCCTGGGTTGACAAGCGCAAGCGCAATAGCTGTTAACACAGTCACATGACTACTAACCAGCTGATGTCTTTTCGCACTAGAATATCATGAAGATCACGACATCGGTTCCAAATCTGTCATCCTCAAGGTGTAATAAAAGTAGTGCAATATATTTTCTTGATTAGATATCTGTTTGCCGTCACGTCATCCAGACGGAATTGAAGTACATAAGACTGTTTTTAGCCAAAAAAACAAGATGTCAGGAAAAGAGAGGATCGACGTATTCCCCTCTAGAATGTAAGTAACGTTAGCTAGCTAGGTAGCATGTTTGACATTTCTAAGTAATCCTTGCAATCTAGCTAGGTTTGCGATTTTATGCTCCCCAATTTTACATGATTCTACATCGCCTTCTAGCTCAGAGATTAGCAACTGGCGGCCCACGTGTCGCCCCCCTTTTGAAGACTCTCGGATCAATAATAACAAATAAAAAAATCACTATATATACACAAGTATGTGGACACCCCTTCAAATGAGTGGATTCGGGTATTTCAGCCACACCCGTTGCTGACCGGTGTATACAATCGAGCACAAAGCCATGCAATCTCCATAGACAAACGTTGACAGTAGAATTTGGTCTTACTGAAGAGCTCACACTCATAACGTGGCACTGTCATACGATGCCACCTTTTCAACAAGTCAAATTTCTGCCCTGGTCAACTGTAAATGCTGTTATTGTGAAGTGGAAACTAATAGAAGCAACAACTGCTCAGCCGCGAAGCCTGTCCTCGGTTGTTAGCCAGCTAGTTGAGTGCAGCCAATTGTGAGGCCTTTAATTTTTTTTGTTGTTACATCAATTTATAAGGGCATTGGTTATTTTGGGGAGTTTTGCATTGTCAATCATTTTAATCCTTTGCCATTTCGTGTTGAACATCTAAAATAGGACATGTCCCCCTGTCATGTGATGACTGGCCATCATTTCCAAACCACCGTTTTTTTTATGTGCCTTACATATAGTCTATGGGGCTACTGTACTTTCCCCAAAACTATTCTCCACAGATTATACCATGTCAAACTACTTAGGCCTACTTACTATGATTCAAACCTGAATGTTCCTATTTATAATGGTAGTCCTCTGTCTGACACCTGATGACTTGTCTGAAGGGCTCAGACCATCATGAAGGCCCGTCTGAAGGGGGCCCAGACCGGCAGGAACCTACTGAAGAAGAAGGCTGATGCTCTCTCCATGCGCTTCCGGCAGATCCTCCGCAAGATCATTGAGGTAATTCAACTGGGGTTAAAACCATTAGAAGAGACAAAATATTAGACTGGGAAAAGCCATGGACATTAGCCCCAGATGTACTCTGGAGGAGCCTGCCGGTACTCCTTAAGGTCCACAGTTATGTTCAGAGGTACGCTGGCACTGGCAGCCAAAACAGCCCAATACTCCATCTAAACGTGAATCAGTTCTCAAAGTCTGTGGTCCCGTTCTGTGAGCTTCTTCCATTACACGCAGGTGTTCGGTGCATGCTATATAGCTAATTAGCACAGGTTGTCCCTCTGTCTTCTGTAAACACGTGCTGTAACAGAGATATGGCAATGTGGAACCCTAACCCTATAAAATGTGTATCAATTTAACCGCAAATCGATGCATGTTCGGAACAAAGCTCTTAACAAAACTCGCAGAAGATGCGTTCGTCCAATGGAACTGAGTCATGATCAAGGGCTAGCTAGGGTAAACTCAATATGGCTGCCGGCCTACCCATCACCGACCATTGATTTCAATGGGAATATCTGTTCTTGTAGTTCTATTTCTATGTTTAAAACATTGTCTAATTCCCTGTTTCTTAGTAATATACTGTAAGTTTTTGTATGACAGATCCTAATGTCATCAGGGCCTGACACATTGACTTCTGTCCTTCCCGTTTCCTCTTGCTATCTCTAGACAAAGACCTTGATGGGCGAAGTGATGAGGGAGGCGGCCTTCTCTTTAGCTGAGGCGAAATTCGCTGCTGGCGACTTCAGGTGAGAGGATGTGCATTTGATGCCTTTTATTTAGGCGTTTGTCTAATGTTTAGTCAATGTTCTCTCGTAACATTCTCCTAATGTTCCCACAGCACCACTGTCATCCAGAATGTTAACAAGGCCAAGGTGAAGGTTCGTGCGAAGAAGGACAACGTGGCAGGTTAGCAGCTCTGGACTCACTAGGGATGTTATAAATGGGCAAAAAATTAAAATAAACAGCCATTTTTTTAAAATCGATTTTTCTTTCATAAAATTGCATGTGAATTCAGCGCAGCTGCCAGCAACGGTTTGGGTCTCACAGAGATTCCCTTTCAAAGTCTGACTGGTTCAGCGTTGCACCTGTACTACCCATTACTGTATCTCAGTTTCACATCACAGTCTGCATTTCTTTCTCATTTAACTTCTCAAAGTGTCATACAGGACTTCGTGGCTGTCGCTTGCCTTTCTCTGCTGAAGACGGCGACGTAGTGGAGAGTCGGCTCCAAAATAATTGATTCCTCGACTCCTTGTACGTCGACTACCACTAGAAATCGACTTCTCTGATTCAGTATTTTTGGAACGGAGGAGACTGATTGGTTGCCGTACTTCCGAGAACATTCACAGCGATCTAGCGAGGGACGGGCAGAGAGAGGGGAGGGGCATATTATAGGCAGGACAGCCATCAGGCAGACAGTCGGAACCGTACACTAGGCATATCTATCGGCAATCAAAAGTTGTATCTCACAGCTTCAGTAAGGCAGAGCCTATCATCAATGAAGAGGCGAGGATATTGAGATGAGTCCAACGCAACACTTCCTACTTACAGTCAAATAAAAAAAAATTTGTCACTTCCGTCAAATATAACAAGTGTAGACCTTACTGTGAAATACTTACTTACAAGCCCTTAACCAACAGTGCAGTTCAAGAAGCGTTAAGAACAATTTTACCAAATAAATTAAAGTATAAAAGTAACACAATAACGAGGCTATATACAGAGGGGTACCGGTACTGAGTCAGTGTGCGGGGGTACAGGTTAGAGGTAATTTGTACATGTAGGTAGGGGTATGTGACTATGCATAGATAAAACAGCGAGTAGCAGCAGTGTACAAAACAAATGGGGGGGGGGGTGTCAATGTAATAGTCCGGTGGCCATCTGATTAATTGTTCAGCGGTCTTATGGCTTGGGGGTAGAAGCTGTTAAGGAGCTTTTGGTCCTAGAGTTGGCGGTACCGCTTGCCGTGCGGTAGCAGAGCAAACTCTATGACTTGGGTGACTGGAATCTGACAATTGTATGGGTTTTCCTCTGACACCTGGGTCCTGGGTTGCAAGAAGCTTGGCTCTAGTGATGTACTGGGCCGTATGCACTACCCTCTCTAGCGCCAGACCAGGCCGTGATGCAACCGGTCAGGATGCTCTTGATGGTGCAGCTGTACAACTTTTTGAGGATCTGGGGACCTGTGCCAAATCACTTCAGTCTCCTGAGGGGAAAAGGTTGTGTCGTGCCCTCTTCACGACTGTCTTGGTGTGTTTGGACCAGATCGTTGGTGATGTGGACACCAAGGAACTCAATTGCACTGCCACATCCGATGAGCGCCAGAGCCGGTGTAGTAGGATTACATTTGAATCCTGTATTGACGCTTCGCTTGTTTGTTTGTTCGTCTGAGGGCATAGAGGGATTTCCTATAGGCGTCTGATATTGGATGTTTCCTGTAATCCATGGCTTCTGGTTGGGATATGTACACACGGTCACTGTGGGGACGACGTCGTCGATGCTCTTATTGATGAAGCCAACGACTGAGGTGGTATACTCCTCAATGCCATTGGATGAATCCCGGAACATGTTTCAGTTTGTGCTAGCAAAACAGTCCTGCAGCGTAGCATCCGTGTCATCTGACCACTAACTTATTGAGAGAGTCACTGGTACTTCCTACTTTAGTTTTTGCTTGTAAGCAGGAATCAGGAGGATAGAATTATGGTCAGATTTGCCAAATGGAGGGCGAGGGAGAGCTTTGTATGCATCTCTGTGCGTGGAGTAAAGGTGGTCCAGAGTTTGTTTTTTTTTCTTCCCTCTGGTTGCACATTTTTTTTTTTCACATTTATTTAACCAGGTAAGCTAGTTGAGAACAAGTTCTCATTTGCAACTGCAACCTGGCCACGATAAAGCAAAGCCGTTCGACACATACAACAACACAGAGTTACACATGGAATAAACAAACATACAATCAATAATACAGTAGAAAAATCTATAAACAGCATGTGCAAATGAGGTAGGCTAAGAGAGGTAAGGCAATATAGGCCATGGTGGTGAAGTTACAGCAATTAAACACTGGAATGGTAGGGTGTGCAGAAGAATGTGCAAGTAGAGATACTGGGGCGCAAAGGAGCAAGATAAATACAGTATGGGGATGAGGTAGATTGGATGGGCTGTTTACAGATGAGCTAGGGGCAGTGATCTGTTCTGACAGCTGGTGCTTAAAGCTAGTGAGGGAGGTAAGAGTCTCCAGCTTCAGAGATTTTTGCAGTTCGTTCCAGTCATTGGCAGCAGAGAACTGGAAGGAGCGGCGGCCAAAGGAATATTTGGCTTTGGGTTGACCAGTGAGATATACCTGCTGGAACGCGTGCTGCTATGGTGAACAGGTGAGCTGTGATAAGGCGGGGCTTTACCGAGCAGAGACTTGTAGATGACTTGGAGCCAGTGGGTTTGGCGACGAGTATGAAGCGAGGGCCAGCCAACAAGAGCATACAGGTCGCAGTGGTGGGTAGTATATGGGGCTTTGGTGACAAAACAGATGGCACTGATAGACTGCATCCAATTTGTTGAGTATCGTGTTGGAGGTTATTTTGTAAATGACATTGTCAAAGTCGAGGATCGGTAGGAAAGTCAGTTTTACGAGGGTATGTTGGCAGCATTAGTGAAGGATGCTTTGTTGTGAAATAGGATGCCGATTCTAGATTTAATTTTGGATTGGAGATGTTTAATGTGAGTCTGGAAGGAGAGTTTACAGTCTAACCAGACATCTAGGTATTTTTAGTTGTCCACATATTCTAAGTGAGAACCGTCCAGAGTACTGATGTTGGACGGGCGGGCAGGTGCGGTTGAAGAGCATGCATTTAGTTTTACTTGCATTTAAGAGCAGTTGGAGGCCACAGAAGGAGAGTTGTATGGCATTGAAGCTGATCTGGTGGTTAGTTAACAGTGTCCAAAGAAGGGCCAGAGGTATACAGAATGGTGTTGTCTGCGTAGAGGTGGATCAGAGAATCACCAGCAGCGAGAGCGACATCATTGATGTATACAGAGAAGAGAGTCGGCCCGAGAATTGAACCCTGTGGCACCCCCATAGAGACCGCCAGAGGTCCGGACAACAGGCCCTTCTATTTGACATACTGAACTCTATAGGAGAAGTAGTTGGTGAACCAAGCGAGGCAATCCTTTGAGAAACCAAAGCTGTTGAGTCTGCCAATAAGAATGTGGTAATTGACAGAGTCGAAAGCCTTAGCCAGGTCCATGAATACGGCTGCACAGTAATCTCTTATCGATGGCGGTTATGATATCGTTTAGGACCGTGAGTGGGGCTGAGGTGCACCCATGACCAGCTCTGAAGCCAGATTGCATAACGGAGAAGGTACGGTGAAATTCAAAATGGTTGGTAATCTGTTTGTTAAAACTTGTCTTTCAAAGACCTTAGAAAGGCAGGGTAGGATAGATATAGGTCTGTAGCAGTTTGGGTCTAGAGTGTCTCCTCCTTTGAAGAGGGGGATAACCGCGGCAGCTTTCCAGTCTATGGGAATCTCAGACGATACGAGAGGTTGAACAGGCTAGTAAAAGGGGTTGCAACAATTTTGGCAGATCATTTTAGAAAGAGAGGGTCCAGATTGTCTAGCCCGGTTGATTTGTAGGGGTCCAAATTTTGCAGCTCTTTCAGAACATAAGCTATTTGGGTGAAGGAGAAGTGGGGGAGGTTTGGGCGAGTTGTTGTGGGGAGCGTAGGGCTGTTGACTGGGGCAGGTGGAAAGCATGGCCAGCTGTAGAAAAATGCTTATTGAAATTCTCAATTATTGTGGATTTATCGGTAGTGAAGTGTTTCCTAGCCTCAGTGCAGTGGGCAGCTGGGAGGAGGTGCTCTTATACTCCGTGGACATTAGTGTCCCAGAACTTTTTTGAGTTTGTACTATAGGATGCAAATTTCTATTTGAAAAAGCTAGCCTTACCTGCCTGTGTATATTGGTTCCTAACTTCCCTGAAAAGTTGCTTATCACGGGGGCTATTCGATGCTAATGCAGAACGCCACAGGATGTTTTTGTGCTGGTCAAGGGCAGACAGGTTTGGAGTGAACCAAGGACTATATCTATTCCTAGTTCAATTTTTTTTGAATGGAGCATGTGTCATGCTGGTAAAAAATAGTAAAACTGATTTGGGTTTCCCTGCATTAAAGTCCCCGGCCACTGGAGCGCTGCTTCTGGGTGATTATTTTCTTGTTTGCTGATGGCCTTATAGAGTTGGCTGAGTGTGGTCTTAGTGCCAGCATCGGTCTGTGGTGGTAAATAGACAGTTCTCATATTATTCGTAGCCATCTTTGTAGGTAGTGTGGTCCAGAGCTTATCATAAGGTACTCTACCTCAGGCAATCAATACCTCGAAACGTCTTTAATATTAGACATTGCGCACCAGCTGTTATTGACAAAAAGACACACACCACCAGCCCTCGTTTTAGCTTCTCTGTTCTGCTGGTGCATTGTAAATCCCTCTAGCTCTGTATTATCTGTGTCGTTGTTCAGCCACGACTCGGTGAAACATAACATATTACAGTTCTTAATGTACTGTTAGGATAATCGTAGGTCATCAGTTTATTTTCCAATGATTGCATGTTAGCAAGTAGAACGGAAGGCACTGGTAGTTTACTCTCTCGCCTACAGGTTCTCAAAAGGCAGCCTGATCTGCGTCCTCTTTTCCTCGTGCAAATGACGGGGATTTGGGACTGTTCCCGGGAGGGCAGTATATGTTTCTCGTCAGACTTTCCTCAGGCCTTTTATAGCCTATTGTCTAGTTAGGCTATAACACAGAAGATAATGTTTTGTGATATCTGATTTTCATTTTGTCAACAAAAAAATATATACATTTTTCCTGATGTTAAGGATCCACATTGTGTTTAAAGGTACATGTATACACACAGGTTATCTCCTCTGATCTTCTCTGTACCTGTTTAGAACATGTCTGACCTGTGATTCTCCTCTCCCTCACAGGTGTCACACTACCTGTGTTTGAGCTCTACCAAGAAGGAGGGGACAGTAAGTTGTTTTATTGTGTCCTGTGTTGCTCAGTTGGTAGAGTATGAATGTGTGACTAAGTCTTTTTTTTTAATAAACCTTCTAAATGGCAGTTTTGTTATCATAACATATGAAATAATCTCAAATATTGGCATGTCTGCATTTATGGGCAAATGTTTAAAAAAGTTTTTTACAGGTTTAAAGGAAGCTCGTCTATATGCCCTGCTATTGATCTTGTGGTGGTGTTTGTGTCACTACTCACGGTATTCCTTCCATCCTCTACTTGTTAGGTTATGAGCTGACAGGTCTGGCCAGGGGAGGAGAGCAGCTCTCCAGGCTGAAGAGGAACTATGCAAAAGCAGTGGAGCTGCTCGTGGAGTTGGCCTCCTTACAGGTAGGGGGCACTATGTCAATGTTCATTAGGTGCCAGATGGAATAAAATAGAATGAAACAGGAAGGGACTTTCCAGGCCTTGGCCAATAAGAACGGCTTATTTTCTGGTGCGTGCCCTAAAGACAATGATCGCAGGGAGTAAGTCTGTGGTAAAACATGTAATGTATGTCTCACTAAACAACAACAGTCTCATGGTCTCACTGTTTGATCGACAGACTTCCTTCGTCACACTGGATCAAGCCATCAAGATCACCAACCGCCGTGTGAATGCCATCGAGCATGGTGAGTCCGCCCTGGATTTCACTCAATGACAACCTGTGCCACATATGGGGTGGCACGGTAGCCTAGTGGTTAGAGCGTTGGACTAGTAACCGGAACTGCAAGTTCAAATCCCCGAGCCGACAAGGTACAAATCTGTCGTTCTGCCCCTGAACAGGCAGTTAACACACTGTTCCTAGGCCGTCATTGAAAATAAGAATTTGTTCTTAACTGACGTGTCTAGTTAAATAAAGGTAAAAAAAAAATTTCAATGTAAATGATTAAAATATGATTTCACCTGTCCGCAGTGATCATCCCCCGCATTGAGCGTACCCTCAGCTACATCATCACAGAGCTGGATGAGAGGGAACGAGAAGAGTTCTACAGGTAAGTTATATTTCCAGACCATCTCCCTTTAAAATACAAAAAGTGTCCCTCAACTCATATCCTTGTATCACCGTCTGTATAAAGGGTTCTAATTCAGTTTCTATGGAAAGAGGTCTCATCTTTTAATCTGTGCCCTTATAGCCTCTCGTCAATTTTCTTATTTTGTTTGAAAAAAGTGTCAAGCTATATTGGTGATTTACTGCCACCTGCAGTACTGGAGTCCTGAACCAAATGTTGTAATTAATTGTGGCCGGTAGATGGTGACATGCAGTAGCTTAAAGCCATTTACAAACCATAGCCCATTTATTTAAAGAAGACAACGCTCTGATCATTGGCTGATTTCTCCAAAACAATAGGATCCCCACCTAGTTGACTACTTTAAATGGTGGAAGCCCTCAATGTCCATGCTAAAACAGGTTATATCTTCAAACTATCTCTATGGCGTGTCCACCTACTCAGGCTGAAGAAGATCCAGGAGAAGAAGAAGCAGATGAGGGAGAGGACTGAGAAGGAGATCGCTGCCCGGCTGGCCAAGCTGGGCCCCATCGCTGAGCCGTCCAACATGCTGACGGAGGAAACCGACGAGGACCTGCTGTTTGAGTGACATCCCATTAGTCATCCTATCTTTGTGTACACCAGTGATGTTTTGTCCTTTTCAGTATTGGAGATGTCCCAGATGTATCCCTGTTTTGAACTATGAGGTTTAAACTTTAAAGTCAGCACTTTGCTCACAGCAGTTCATTGACGTTGTTGAATCTGACATTCGTTATCTTTTGGATACTTAAAGGAGGCAAATAATATATAGATTAAATAAAGTAACATGGTTTACATATGTGAACTGTATTCCACATTCCATCTGATTGGGTGAGGACATAGATGAGTGTTCTGGTGAAACCGTGAACTTAAGTCAATGCATGCCGTCGTTCTTTCCCCCCGAAGTGTAAGTGTCTGTTTTGTGGAGGCTAGTCTCGTCCATGTGGGGTTATATTAAACAGACGGTATTTCTATGGCATTGACCCTTTACAGGAGGATGGTTAACATGTAGGTACTTGATCCCCCTGTAACCATCTGCTGTTGCACCCTGAGGACAACCCCACCTGTGTCAGAGCACTTCATCCAAATAAAGATTATGTATATTCCTCAAGTGTCACTTTCTCAAATGAGTTTGATATTTTAGCCACAATTTGTGTATCAGGCTGCATTTCCACATGCAGCCCAAGTCTGATCTTACTTGCATGTTTAGGTAAAACAATTGATATTTATGAAGTGTATTCCAAAAGCATTCCTGTATCTAATGTTCAACATTTATGAAACCGTGCTCAAGAGAAATGTTAATTTTATTGAAGATGGCTTCTTGAGTTCTGCTTATAAAGTACCAATGAAAAATGTTTGTCAGATTAATTGTTGGAAGTAGGCTACAGCTCCTAATTATTCAACCTGACTAGGAGCTTGATTTAATGTGTAGCGCTGAAGTTCAGTGCGATTGAAATTTAAAGGCAACATTCCCGTGTTTGCGGAGACTGGACTCCCAATAAACACTGCATGTGTCGGCTCAATCGGAAAATGACCTTAACTTCAAGCACGCTATATTATCTCCGGCGATAATGACTGAATCAAGCCCCTCGATACACTAACTAGACAATAGCTACTAAGGTGATGATTGAGGTACAAGCGCAACAACACAGTACTATCGTTCATACACAGCAACTACCTTACCATATTTAGAATACAAACGGCTTCTCTTTGGTTCTCACTTCTAGGAGAAAGTTACATAGCAAATTGGTCCTCCATTGAGAGATATTGCTCCTGGGCGTTGTATTCCTTACATTGGGGTCTGAGGTAATGGTAAATCACCTCTTCTAAAAAAAAATACACATTTTACGGTTTCATATAACTATTGAGGTTGAAATCTGTTTTCTACAGTTTCGGATAAATGTCTGCATAGGCTACTGGAATGTTGACGACATTGACACAAAAGAACATTCACACAGACAAAAAACACATATATAAGACAGTATCCATCCCTGCAAATGT
Source organism: Oncorhynchus masou masou (assembly GCF_036934945.1). Lineage (NCBI taxonomy): Eukaryota > Metazoa > Chordata > Actinopteri > Salmoniformes > Salmonidae > Oncorhynchus > Oncorhynchus masou. The sequence goes on along the minus strand of NC_088227.1, from coordinate 36,321,326 downwards.
AGTTAAGTCCACCTTCCATAAGAAGGCTAGTTAGGACAAGTCACCCTTTTGGTCAGAGAAGGCATGGGGCCCTCTATTTTGTGTCAACGAGGGTCTAACGGTGGCCTCAACGATCATTGTCCATTCTTCCTTTTAGGGTCATTCCTTCAGAGCTGTGGGTCATGTTCATTAGGATACACTGTAGTGAAACGTTTACTTTTTTTCCCTAAAAATGAAAACAAGTGGTTCTTATTGGACGAGTCCATGTAGTCCCTTCCTGTTTCAATCTGTTTTCTTCCGTTTGGTGCCAAATGAACACGACCCAGGCCACACTCATTCATGAGGCTCCCTGGGGTTGACCTCTAGGGTGAACCCTGACCCCTAGCACAACCAGGAGGAGGGTACCCACTGGGGCTCTGTGTCCAACTTGTCAATGAGTCGTAGCAGCTCGTGGAAGGCTGTTTCTGGCTCGCTGTTAACAATGGCGGTGTCAAACAGGTGGCCATAGGCCTGCTCCATCTCCCAGGCCTTCTCCATCAGCTCCTTCAGGTCCTCTGGCTAGATGTAGGGAAACACAGGAGGGAAGAACAGAGGTTAAAGATATCCTGGCTAGATGCAGGGAAACAGGAAGGAAGAACAGAGGTTAAAGATATCCTGGATAGATGCAGGGAAACACAGGAGGGAAGAACAGAGGTTAAAGATATCCTGGCTAGATGCAGGGAAACAGGAGGGAAGGAGGGGTTTAGAGATATCCTGGCTAGATGCAGGGAAACAGGAGGGAAGAACAGAGGTTAAAGATATCCTAGCTAGATGTAGGGAAACAGGAGGGAAGGAGGGGTTTAGAGATATCCTAGCTAGATGTAGGGAAACAGTAAGGAAGGACAGGGTTTAGAGATATCCTAGCTAGATGTAGGGAAACAGGAGGGAAGGACAGGGTTTAGAGATATCCTGGCTAGATGTAGGGAAACAGGAGGGAAGGAGGGGTTTAGAGATATCCTAGCTAGATGTAGGGAAACAGGAGGGAAGGAGGGGTTTAGAGATATCCTAGCTAGATGTAGGGAAACAGGAGGGAAGGAGGGGTTTAGAGATATCCTAGCTAGATGTAGGGAAACAGTAAGGAAGGACAGGGTTTAGAGATATCCTGGCTAGATGTAGGGAAACAGTAAGGAAGGAGGGGTTTAGAGATATCCTGGCTAGATGTAGGGAAACAGTAAGGAAGGAGGGGTTTAGAGATATCCTGGCTAGATGTAGGGAAACAGGAAGGAAGGACAGGGTTTAGAGATATCCTAGCTAGATGTAGGGAAACAGGAAGGAAGAACAGAGGTTAAAGATATCCTGGATAGATGTAGGGAAACACAGGAGGGAAGAACAGAGGTTAAAGATATCCTGGCTAGATGCAGGGAAACAGTAAGGAAGGAGGGGTTTAGAGATATCCTGGCTAGATGTAGGGAAACAGGAAGGAAGGACAGGGTTTAGATATCCTGGCTAGATGTAGGGAAACAGGAAGGAAGGACAGGGTTTAGATATCCTGGCTAGATGTAGGGAAACAGGAAGGAAGGACAGGGTTTAGATATCCTGGCTAGATGTAGGGAAACAGGAAGGAAGGACAGGGTTTAGATATCCTGGCTAGATGTAGGGAAACAGGAAGGAAGGACAGGGTTTAGATATCCTGGCTAGATGCAGGGAAACACAGGAGGGAAGAACAGAGGTTAAAGATATCCTGGCTAGATGCAGGGAAACACAGGAAGGAAGGACAGGGTTTAGAGATATCCTAGCTAGATGTAGGGAAACACAGGAGGGAAGGACAGGGTTTAGAGATATCCTAGCTAGATGTAGGGAAACAGGAAGGAAGGACAGGGGATAGAGATATCCTAGCTAGATGTAGGGAAACAGGAAGGAAGGACAGGGGATAGAGATATCCTGGCTAGATGCAGGGAAACACAGGAGGGAAGGACAGAGGTTAAAGATATCCTGGCTAGATGTAGGGAAACAGGAGGGAAGGACAGGGTTTAGAGATATCCTAGCTAGATGTAGGGAAACAGGAGGGAATGAGGGGTTTAGAGATATCCTGGCTAGATGTAGGGAAACCGGAAGGAAGGAGGGGTTTAGAGAAATCCTGGCTAGATGTAGGGAAACCGGAGGGAAGGAGGGGTTTAGAGATATCCTGGCTAGATGTAGGGAAACAGGAGGGAGGGAGGGGTTTAGAGATATCCTGGCTAGATGTAGGGAAACAGGAGGGAGGGAGGGGTTTAGAGATATCCTGGCTAGATGTAGGGAAACAGGAGGGAAGGAGGGGTTTAGAGATATCCTGGTAAGATGTAGGGAAACAGGAAGGAAGGACAGGGGATAGAGATATCCTGTCTAGATGTAGGGAAACAGGAAGAAAGGACAGGGTTTAGAGATATACTGGCTAGATGTAGGGAAACAGGAGGGAGGGAGGGGTTTAGAGATATCCTGGCTAGATGTAGGGAAACAGGAGGGAAGGAGGGGTTTAGAGATATCCTGGCTAGATGTAGGGAAACAGGAAGGAAGGACAGGGGATAGAGATATCCTGTCTAGATGTAGGGAAACAGGAAGGAATGAGGGGTTTAGAGATATCCTGGCTAGATGTAGGGAAACAGGAAGGAAGGACAGGGGATAGAGATATCCTGGCTAGATGTAGGGAAACAGGAAGGAAGGACAGGGGATAGAGATATCCTGGCTAGATGTAGGGAAACAGGAAGGAAGGACAGGGGATAGAGATATCCTGGCTAGATGTAGGGAAACCGGAAGGAAGGAGGGGTTTAGAGAAATCCTGGCTAGATGTAGGGAAACCGGAGGGAAGGAGGGGTTTAGAGATATCCTGGCTAGATGTAGGGAAACAGGAGGGAAGGAGGGGTTTAGAGATATCCTGGCAAGATGTAGGGAAACAGGAGGGAGGGAGGGGTTTAGAGATATCCTGGCTAGATGTAGGGAAACAGGAAGGAATGAGGGGTTTAGAGATATCCTGGCTAGATGTAGGGAAACCGGAAGGAAGGAGGGGTTTAGAGAAATCCTGGCTAGATGTAGGGAAACAGGAGGGAAGGAGGGGTTTAGAGATATCCTGGCTAGATGTAGGGAAACCGGAGGGAAGGAGGGGTTTAGAGATATCCTGGCTAGATGTAGGGAAACAGGAGGGAAGGAGGGGTTTAGAGATATCCTGGCTAGATGTAGGGAAACAGGAGGGAGGGAGGGGTTTAGAGATATCCTGGCTAGATGTAGGGAAACAGGAGGGAGGGAGGGGTTTAGAGATATCCTGGCTAGATGTAGGGAAACAGGAGGGAAGGAGGGGTTTAGAGATATCCTGGCTAGATGTAGGGAAACAGGAGGGAGGGAGGGGTTTAGAGATATCCTGGCTAGATGTAGGGAAACAGGAGGGAGGGAGGGGTTTAGAGATATCCTGGCTAGATGTAGGGAAACAGGAGGGAGGGGTTTAGAGATATCCTGGCTAGATGTAGGGAAACAGGAGGGAGGGAGGGGTTTAGAGATATCCTGGCTAGATGTAGGGAAACAGGAAGGAAGGAGGGGTTTAGAGATATCCTGGCTAGATGTAGGGAAACAGGATGGAAGGACAGGGGATAGAGATATCCTGTCTAGATGTAGGGAAACAGGAAGGAATGAGGGGTTTAGAGATATCCTGGCTAGATGTAGGGAAACAGGAGGGAGGGAGGGGTTTAGAGATATCCTGGCTAGATGTAGGGAAACAGGAGGGAGGGAGGGGTTTAGTGATATCCTGGCTAGATGTAGGGAAACAGGAGGGAGGGAGGGGTTTAGTGATATCCTGGCTAGATGTAGGGAAACAGGAGGGAGGGGTTTAGAGATATCCTGGCTAGATGTAGGGAAACAGGAGGGAGGGGTTTAGAGATATCCTGGCTAGATGTAGGGAAACAGGAGGGAGGGAGGGGTTTAGAGATATCCTGGCTAGATGTAGGGAAACAGGAAGGAAGGAGGGGTTTAGAGATATCCTGGCTAGATGTAGGGAAACAGGAGGGAGGGAGGGGTTTAGAGATATCCTGGCTAGATGTAGGGAAACCGGAAGGAAGGAGGGGTTTAGAGATATCCTGGCAAGATGTAGGGAAACAGGAGGGAAGGAGGGGTTTAGAGATATCCTGGCTAGATGTAGGGAAACAGGAGGGAGGGAGGGGTTTAGAGATATCCTGGCTAGATGTAGGGAAACAGGAGGGAGGGAGGGGTTTAGTGATATCCTGGCTAGATGTAGGGAAACAGGAGGGAGGGGTTTAGAGATATCCTGGCTAGATGTAGGGAAACAGGAGGGAAGGAGGGGTTTAGAGATATCCTAGCTAGATGTAGGGAAACAGGAGGGAGGGAGGGGTTTAGAGATATCCTGGCTAGATGTAAGCTCAAGGCAGAACTATTACTGTACCAGCAGAGGAGAAATAGTTCATTATAGCTTCTCACAGGTATAATGATCAACATGATAAGTGTGATTCATGTTATACATTCACTGTGGATATTAATGTATCTATGGTACTTGCTGATAAAGGGCTTTTTGTGAGATAAGTACCTTTGTGTTTTTTCCATCCTTGGCCAGCAGGGTGCGCAATCGCTCCTGAGAGGGAGGAGCGATGAAGATCACATAGGGCTTGAGGTTGGAGGACCAGAGCACCCGCAGTGACTGACGGAGAGAACGAAAGGAAACAGCAGCAGGAGGAGGGGAGAAAATGATTTTAAAAAAGGGAGATAGAGAATAGAGGAATAGCAGCATGGATAGTATGCTTTCAAAACATGATATGAAATTTCCTCCACAACATGTTCTCAACTAGCGGCTAACAGTCCCACTTTAAACTAAACATAACTTTTAAGGCTTAAAAAGCCTTTATGAACCATTCATAAGGCCTGTAAAGATGCTTAAAATGACATGCTACATAAAGTGTGTCACAAGGGCTAAGCACCAGGTGTGAGGACATATCACCCTTTATGTAGAATGACTTACTTACACATGATTTATGAAGCATCTAATGTAGTACTTATGAAGTGCTATGTAGGGCTTATGAAAATGTAGTTTCCTACCTTAGTGTGCAGGCACAGCAGACAGATCCTGCCTGAGTTGATGACCTGTCGAACCGAGTCACTGCTGGTGCCGTACAAGTTCCTGTCGTACTCCCCAGACTCGATGAACTTCCCTGCTGCGTCGTCCGTCTCAAACGCCAGCCGGTTCACAAAGTGGTACTCCCTCCCATTCTTCTCATGTATCCGTGGGCTTCTCGTTGTATCTGAGTGATAACGATTGTTGAAATGAGAATTTGGTATAATAAATGAATAATTAAGTTTTTGTCTGATTTATTGTAATAAACAGTTAAAATAAAAAAATAAATTAGAATTTGTTAAAAGCTAATCTGTATGTATTGGTAACGTCGACCCTACCTGATTGAATTGCTGCAGTAATTTGTCAATGCTTCAAGCTATCAAACCCCAATCAAACTTTATTTAAAGTCTGTTTAATAATTAAAGTCTGTTTAATAATCACAACACTTAAATAATATATAAAAACCTAACAGGCCACGAACTTAACCTCCCACAAGAACAAGTGGATCTTGTTCCCATCACAAGTCTTGCCCCACCCCCCAATCCCCTGCTCTGATTGGTCTACTAACGTGGCACGGCGCTGGCGAATCTGTCCGGCTGGATAGACAGCAGCCTCCGCCGCAGCTCGTCCTGCCCGCTGTTGGGCGGACCAATCAGGGCGATGGGTCGCTTGCGATTGGCCGGCTGGTGGTAGAGCGCCATCTCATCATAGGTCAGGATGTCATCGGCGGAGTAGTCTGGGCGCGACAGAGGTAAGTAGAGAGGTTGGGGTTTACTGAAGGTGTTGCAGATTGAAATGTTACAGAAATGTTACTCTATATACATATCAGATAGGTATATATGTTCTACATAACATATTTCTATCAGAATATTCCACAACATTCAGCTGAGGGGGAACATGGCAGATAGAAATTCCATGCATAGAGCAGGCATGATTACTGGGTACATGTCAGAGGCATATCTGTTCTACCCAATCCATTCATTTCTGAATGTGCCCCAGAGTCCAGCCTCCTGTGTGCCAACAAGACTGAGGTAATAAGACTTCCTGCCAGGAGAGGACTTTCCACTCTCATACTTTAACTCTAAGACACACCAGTAACATAGGCTGGTCGAGAGTACTTAAGCACCTCTGAATGTAATGTCCGAACCGAGTTCGCACCGATTTTACAGTGCCTTCGGGAAGTATTCAGACCACATTTGTTCAGGTTACAGCCTTATTCTAAAATGGATAAACATATATTTTTAAAATCTTATCAATCTACACACAATAACAAAGAATAAACTTTTTTTTTCAATTGTTGCTAATTATATGTTGAAGCACCTTTGGCATCAATTACAGCCTCGAGTCTTATTGGGTACAACGCCACAAGCTTGGTACATCTATATTTACAGAGTTTCGCCCATTCTTCTCTGCAGATCCTCTGTCAGATTGGATGGGGAGCGTCGCTGCACAGCTATTTCCAGGTCTCTCCAGAGATGTTCAATCAGGTTCAAGTCCACTCAAGGACATTCAGAGACTTGTCCCGAAGCCACTCCTGCATTGTCTTGGCTGTGTGCTTAGGACTCTTTTGCTGTTGGAAGGTGAACCTTCGCCCCAGTCTGAGGTCCTGAGTGCTCTGGAGCAGGTTTTCATCAAGGATCACTCTGTACCTTGCTCCATTAATCTTTGCCTCGATTCTGACTAGTCTCCCAGTCCCTGCCACTGAAAAACATCTCCACAGCATGATGCCGCCACCAACATGCTTCACCATAGAGATGGTGCCAGGTTTTCTCCAGACGTTGGCATTCCGGCCAAAGAGTTCAATCTTGGTTTCATCAGACCAGAGAATCTTGTTTCTCATGGTCTGAGAGTTTTTAGGTGCCTTTTGGCAAACTCCAAGTGGGTTGTCATGTGCCTTTTACTGAGGAGTGGCTTCCGTCTGGCCACTCTACCATAAAGGGCTGGAGTGCTGCAGAGATGGTTGTCCTTCTGGAAGGTTCTCCCATCTCCACAGAGAAACTCTGGAGCAATGACAGTGACCATCGTGTTCTTGGTCACCTCCCTGACCAAGGCCCTTCTCCCCTGATTGCTCAGTTTGGCTGGGCAGCCAGCTCTAGGAAGAGTCTTGGTGGTTCCAAACTTCTTCCATTTAAGAATGATGGAGGCCACTGTGTTCTTGGGGACCTTCAATGCTGCAGAAATGTTTTGGTTCCTTCCTCTGATCTGTGCCTCTACACCATCCTGTCTCGGAGCTCTACGGACAATTCCTTCAAACTAATGGCTTGGTTTTTGCTCTGACATGCACTGTCAGCTGACCTTATATAGACAGGTGTGTGCCTTTCCAAATCAGTTCCAATCAATTGAATTTACCACAGGTGGTAGAAAGATCAAGAATGATACATTTAAACTAGATGCAACTGAGTCTCAAGTCTCATAGCAAAAGGTCTGAATACTTATGTAAATAAGATATTTCAGTTTTTAATTTTTACAAACCTATTTTTGCTTTGTCATTATGAGGTACTGTGTGTAGATTGCTGAGGATGTTTTATTTATTTAAATCGGTTTTTGAATAAGGCTGTAACGTAACTAAATGTGTAAAAAGTCAATGGGTCTGAATACTTTACAATCGTCTGAAAATCTATTATAATGTACATAGGGACATTGAGAGACAGAGAGAGGCCAAGTCCCAAATCGACCCCTATACCTATGGGGTGTCTATGACCTATGCCCTCCTATGTGGTGGATATCTGAGACGACTTGACAGGTGTGAGCAATATGGTAGTAGCTCCACCTCTGATAGGCTAAGTGGAATTTTCACCATATTCCTCACACCAATCAAATATACACAAGTGCATAGGGGTCTAGCAGTCAATTTGGGATTGGACCAAAAAGATGTAGGAGAAAGAACGAGCCTTACCAACGTTGCTGCTGGGGTTGTACATGGTTTTCTTCCTCAGCTTTTTGTTCTTCTTTGAACACCAAAGCTTCCCTGGAGAAAATGAGAAGTGGAAAATGATCAACGGATGATTTAGAGCATATCAGATCATAATGATTGTGTGTGTGTGTGTGTGTGTGTGTGTGTGTGTGTGTGTGTGTGTGTGTGTGTGTGTGTGTGTGTGTGTGTGTGTGTGTGTGTGTGTGTGTGTGTGTGAGAGTGAGAGAGAGTGTGTGTGTGTGTGTGTATGCTTGTGTTTAGACACCTGTGATAGTGCCTGGAGTGTGTAACTGAGCAGTATATTTGGTAATCCCCTTACCTGGGCTGTCAGGATTCCTGTCCACAATGGTTTTCTTCATAGCTTCTCTCTGCTGCTGGAAGCTCTTCCCTGGGAGAGGGGGAAGAAACATTTACTTTGGGGAAAAAAATGAAGGGGTAGGGGTTGTTAGGGTTGGGGTTAGGGTTGGGTACCTGGTACTAGCCCGGCTAGGGGCTGGTTGTCCTCATCTCCCTCCCGGTAGGCCTGCCACCAGTTGGGGTCCTCCTGGCTGATAATGTGGAGGATGTCTCCCTTCCGGAAGGACAGGCCAAGCTCCCTGCACGGCACGTACGGGTCATCAGATGGGTCGTAGTTAAAATACGCCCTCACGTGCATCTGAACACATGGGTGACGTAATCATCATCATCATCATCATCAGAAGAAGAATTTAGTAACTGATTATGATGTAATAATTGAACACACATGTTGTGCATGCACGCAGACAGGCACTCGCGCACACACACCACTCACACACCCTGAAGGAGCCTTACCACCGTCTCTCTGTGTGGGGGAGTTTTCTTCTGAGAGCTGGGGATGAGAAGGAAGGTCAAAGTGCCATGCATCTCCGTCTGAGGAGAGAGACCAATGACACTGAGTACAATCCACAGTACACGGAATTAGCTTAAATCAAATTAACTAAGCATCTCCGTCTGAGGAGAGAGACCAATCTACAGTACACGGAATTAGCTTAAATCAAATTAACTAAGCATCTCCGTCTGAGGAGAGAGACCAATCCACAGTACACGGAATCAGCTTCATTCAAATTAACTAAGCATCTCCGTCTGAGGAGAGAGACCAATCTACAGTGCACGGAATTAGCTTAAATCAAATTAACTAAGCATCTCCGTCTGAGGAGAGAGACCAATCTACAGTACATGGAATCAGCTTCATTCAAATTAACTAAGCATCTCCGTCTGAGGAGAGAGACCAATCTACAGTACATGGAATCAGCTTCATTCAAATTAACTCCACAACACTACATAAAGAGTGACCTAAGACAACAACACAACATGGCAGCAGCACAACATGGTAGCAGCACAACATGGTAGCAGCACAACATGGTAGCAGCACAACATGGTAGCAGCACAACATGGTAGCAGCTCAACATGGTAGCAGCACAACATGGTAGCAGCACAACATGGTAGCAGCACAACATGGTAGCAGCACAAAACATGGCAGCAGCACAAAACATGGCAGCAGCACAAAACATGGTAGCAGCACAACATGGTAGCAGCACAAAACATGGTAAAACATTATTGGGCACAGACAACAGCACAAAGGTCAAGAAGGTAGAGACAACAATACATCACACAGAGTAGCCACAACTGTCAGTAAGAGTGTCCATGATTGAGTCTTTGAATGAAGAGATGAAGAAAAACTGTCCAGTTTGAGTGTTTGTTGCAGCTCGTTCCAGTCGCGAGCTGCAACAAACTGAAAAGAGGAGCGACCCAGGGGTGTGTGTGTGTGTGTGATATCCAGTGTGAGCGATTCTCAATGAACCAATTCCTCACCAGAAGGTCATGGACCTCATTGACGTTTTTCCCACGGACGGGCACGCCGTTGATCTGCAGGATCTCGTCTCCCTCGGCCAGTAGTCCACTCCGCTCGGCTGTCCCGCCCTTCACCACGCGACTCACCACCACGCTGTCCATCTCGTTACGAACTGTGGCTCCCTGGGGACAAGACACACAGGCAAATACACTACCAGTCAGATAGACTCATCAGTACAAACCACCTAGATGTACCTGACATAAACACACACCAACTAGAAAGACAAGTCTACATCAGGGAATTTACAATACAGTACAGTACTATACAAATACAGTACATTATTATTATATTTATTAATTATTATTATATTTTTACATTTTTATTTAACTAGGCAAGTCAGTTAAGAACAAATTCTAATTTACAATGACGGCCTACCAGGGAACAGTGGGTTAACTGCCTTGTTCAGGGGCAGAACGACAGATTTTTACCTTGTCAGTTCGGGGATTCAATCCAGCAACCGTCCGGTTACTGGCCGAACGCTCTAACCACTAGGCTACCTGCCGCCCCAACATTACAATACAATAATATACAGTACATTACAATACAGTGCAATATTTGCTTTATTGGTCCATTTGCACCGATATTCTTGATTGTTTTAATCAGATGAGTGTGTGTGTGTGTGTGTGTGTGTGTGTGTGTGTGTGTGTGTGTGTGTGTGTGTGTGTGTGTGTGTGTGTGTCTTACCAGAGGCATGTCACCGGCCTTCTCCAGCCGCACCAGTTTGACGGTCTCTCCCATGTACTGAATCACACTCTCTTCTGGGTCCGGCTCCAACTCCTGCTCTGCCACCCTGTCATGGGCCTGTATCAGAGCCTGGGAGAGACAACACACAGGTACATGGGAGACAAGGAGTGTGTGTGCCGTGGAAACTGGGTGTTTATTCCATTTGATTGTTGTAGTAGTGACTTGGATGAACTGGAGCGTTTTGATACACAGTGCACACACAACTCACAACACAACACACTTTCATATTCACCAGTTATTGTAAATAACTGGGGGGAAATTGAAACTCGGCTTCCATCCCTTATGATTAAACATGCACGTTTTACCCACCCTGTCTCTCTCTTCCTCCCTCCCACAACACCAGCCAACAGCAGACTCCACCTCTAAGCCAAGATTTCCACCTCTAAAAAGATTTCCCTCTCACTTCATTTAAGGTGACGGGCTCTCCGTATGCCACAATTAATAACCGTTAAACCAAATGAGTGTCTTTATCCCGCAGAAGAGAGACCTGGGAAGGCAGAAAGGAGGGCTGACTGAGGGCTGGCTAAGCTTCCAGCGTACACACAATCCCTCTTAATCTGCCCTGCATTTAGGAGGCAGGATTCGCCTCCATCAATCATAAAAACACCTCGATCTCGAGAAGGATGAGGAGGAAGGGAAATGAGGAGAAGAGGGAGAGAGAGGGAGGCAGTGTGTTCCTAGCAGGTTACCTATTCACTACCATTTTACATGGGGGTTTGTTGATCTGTTTACCTGTGTGTGTATGTGTGTGTGTAGCTAGGGTGAGGGTCGTCAACCGGGGTCAGATAGTGGGAACATTCCGCAGCGTAACCGGAGGGAGGGATAATCCACAGTCTGTTGGTTGCCGTTGCTTCGGCAAATGCCTGTGTTTAATTGGACATGATGCCCAGTGGAGTCAATGGAGCAACAGTGGGGTTTGGCAGGTCACACAGTCACATGGTCTCGGTCACATGGTCACGGTCACGTGCCGGCACACAACTAGTCTCGGAATTCCCAGACCGAGGGCAACAGCTCATTGGTACATTGTGGGAGGAAAAGTGTCTGTCTAGAGAGACTAGCATGCAAGACCAGGGCCCGAATCCTCTCTATATTCTACTGATTACACCTTCTAGGGTATACAGCACAGGAGGCTGGTGAGGGGAGGATGGCTTTCGTTACATTACTATGAGCCCTTCTTCCCAATGAAGGTGCCACCAGTGGTACAAAGTAGGTGTTGAGCCTCTCAGTTGCCCAGTTATAGCATGTTATTTCTTTCCTCGTCTTCACACATCCATCTCCCCATCCCTCCTCACCGCCTACGACATGTCTAATCTCTTTCCGCAATGACATGACAGTGCACTACGAGTGGCTACTTAGAGAGCGGTGTCAACACCAGGCTGGCACACGGACCTGGGGTCATTCATGTAAAGGCCAGCCGTAAGCCATCCATACTGAGTGACCTGTCTGTATGCGTGTTGGGCTGGACACTGACCAGCAAGGCAGGGTCAAGTTTCAAAAGGCAACTCTTGTGCTACTCCGCAAATCGATGACATGCTCAAGCTGGAAGCACAAACAAAGGCAGTTCTGTGTGCAAGCTGGATACACTGTCATCATGTTAACCTTCCAAACTCCAAAACCCACAATGCCCTGTTATATCACCTATACAAGAGGTTATTAAAGACTATGACAGGGCAACCCATAGAGTTAGGGCTGTTTCCCATGCCCTTTAGTTCAGTCACAGAGCGAAGCCACATAAAGAGCCGAGCCATATAACACCCACTGATCAGTGACTTCCCTGAGCTCCTCTGGAGGAGGCTGATGTCAAGACTGGATAACAGTGACGATGGTTCAGGGTTTCACATGAACGTATAGTACTGTGCAAAAGGTTGAGGCAGATGTTTGGTATAATTGTTTAATCATACAAGCTACAATAATTGATGCTGTTATGAAGGCAAAGGGTGGTCACACCAAATATTGATTTCATGTAGATATTTCTTCTGTTCACTCACTTTGCATTTTGTTAATTGATAAATATAATCTATTAACATGTCTATTTTTTTAAGCATTCTTACTTCACAGCATTTTTTCAAACCTGCCTAAAATATTTTCACAGTACTGTATATGGAACCTACGTTATATGGAGCCTATGGTACAGTATATAGAACCTATGGTACAGGTTATGCAGCCTATGGTACAGTATATGGAGCCTATGGTACAGTATATAGAAGATATGGTACAGGTTATGCAGCCTATGGTACAGTATATGGAGCCTATGGTACAGTATATAGAACCTATGGTACAGGTTATGCAGCCTATGGTACAGTATATGGAGCCTATGGTACAGTATATAGAAGATATGGTACAGTATATAGAACCTATGGTATAGTATATGCAGCCTATGGTACAGTATATGGAGGGAGCCTATGGTATATGGAGCAAATGGTATATGGAGCCTATGATACAGTATATGGAGCCTATGGTACAGCCTATGGTATATGGAGCATATTCACATATATCTCAGTAACACTGACAAATTCCAAAACGGGATTTGGTCCATAGTACCTCTCAGGTGGCCAGCTCAGGAACACTGACACGGTTAAGGGTTGAGTTCTGGTGTGTCCCAGGTCTCTTACCTGGAGGTGGGGAGTCGTGAGTAGGTTACTGAGCTCTACACCCTCTTTATGCTGAGTGGACTGGAGGATGTATTGCACCTGGACAGAGAGAGGGAAAGAGATGGGAAAGGAGATGGAAAGAGAGAGAGGGGAGGGAATGAGAGGAAGAGAGGGAGAGTTCAAGAGAGGAGGTGAAGAGATTGCAAGAAAGAGAGAGCGAGCAAGAGAAAGGGGTCAGATTAAGGTCAACTGTATAAGTAGCACTAAGTCAGCATCATTGGTCATCTGGAATAGTGATGCAGTTCAAAGTGTTCATGAATTAATAACATCACCAGCCATCTTGAAAACTCCTCCTTGAGGCTCTATGCGTGATTCAACATGACAGTTTAATTATTCAACTTCCTGACCACCAGTCATGAGTCGACATGTTGTCAACAAGCTAGCCAAGGCTTTAGTCATTCCTCAGAAGCAACTTCGCAGTACATCATTGTTAAAACCACCGATGGTACATCTGCTCTGCTTGTCATAGTCTTCCCCAGTACACGTGTAAATACACGTGTAAATATTGGACTTTATATGGCCCCTTCCTGTATTATACTGATGCTAAAATGTTTATTCTATTCTACTGAGCCATTGACTTTATGTTCATAGTCTTCTCTTTTATAATTTCTTATTGTTGTTGCATTGTCGAGAAGGAACCTACAACAAAGCATTTCATTGGACGATGTATACCATGTGTAGACAGTGTCAGCTTTATCACTGAGAGCTCATGTGCTATCAGAGGTATTTTTGTCCAAATACGAACGCCATAACAGTAAATATTTTGTTCTTACGTGAAGGTCATGTCAAAGACCATTCTGCTGTTAAGATTACCAACTGGATTCCTTCACACAGACAGGTTGGCTGCTCTCTAATAAGTCGCAGTGGGGTTTCCCATTCCAGACACTCTACTGTAACGGGACTTAGTCTCCGCCCAAATGGCACCCTCTGGTCAAAAGAAGTGCATGTAGGGAATAGACTGCCATTTGGAACTACTTCTTCTCTCTGGCTGTTGCCTTGGAAATTAAAGACCCTGAATTAATCTCCCAACATGTGATGTCAAATAGAAGCATGAGGAGTTGGTTCTACTGTCATGACGTTGGTGTTTCTACAGTCGGCCTTTTAACAGCTTCATGGTCCTCAGAATGATCACAATCCAGACAGATCCACAATTCCTTCGTCATCATCATCATAGAAAAATATAAAAAACAGCCCATTTCAAGAAGAGAATCCCCAATCCTCTCTTTCCCACCACCCCTGCATTCTCCTCCCTCCTTCCTCTCATCCATCCGTCTCACTCCCTCTATACCTCTATCCCCCTCCCTATATCCTCCTCCCCCTTCCTCTCATCCATCCGTCTCACTCCCTCTATACCTCTATCCCCCTCCCTATATCCTCCTCCCCCTTCCTCTCATCCATCCGTCTCACTCCCTCTATACCTCTATCCCCCTCCCTATATCCTCCTCCCCCTTCCTCTCATCCATCCGTCTCACTCCCTCTATACCTCTATCCCCCTCCCTATATCCTCCTCCCCCTTCCTCTCATCCATCCGTCTCACTCCCTCTATACCTCTATCCCCCTCCCTATATCCTCCTCCCCCTTCCTCTCATCCATCCGTCTCACTCCCTCTATACCTCTATCCCCCTCCCTATATCCTCCTCCCCCTTCCTCTCATCCATCCGTCTCACTCCCTCTATACCTCTATCCCCCTCCCCCTCTATCCCTCCTCCCTCCTTCCTCTCATCCATCCGTCTCACTCCCTCTATACCTCTATCCCCCCTCCCTATATCCTCCTCCCCCTCTATCCCTCTCTCTAGCACTCCTCCCTCCCACTCCCTGGCTCTATCTTAGCTCATCCTTTACACTAATCAAAGCTCTCTGTAATGAGGTGACACACTTTCCCCCCCCAGCCTCCTCCTCTCCTCTCCACCTCCCTCCAGCCCATGCCCCTCTACCCTGTAAGCTGCTGGAGTTTCTTTTTCTGGCTGTGGCAGATCCTCGGCCACTTCCTTCCAGGCCCCGGGGCTGCTGGGAGATTACCTGGCCCCGAGGGCCAATTATGAAGGCCCACGCCACCAGCCACTTAGTTTAGACACACCGTCCACTGTCTCAAACTATTACCACCTTGCTAAGTATCTCCTGGCGCTGTGCCAGCTGCTCTGGGTGAGTGTCTGCATGTATTTACTGTATGAACAAAGATGGTGTGTGTGTGTGTGTGTGTGTGTGTGTGTGTGTGTGTGTGTGTGTGTGTGTGTGTGTGTGTGTGTGTGTGTGTGTGTGTGTGTGTGTGTGTGTGTGTAAGATCAGTATCTCACTGACCGAGGTCCTCCTCCGAAAGCCTACACGCGTGTCCTTAATGTTCACATCACAAGAGCAATGGTACCGATGTGCTATTTTCAGTCCAAATGAACCCTTAAAAGCAGCCTCTTTGTCAGTTATCATATGTTGACTGGTTCACAGCCAGCTTTCCTATAGAAATCAGACCTGGGTCCAAGTACTATTTATTTTCATTAAAATGCCTGAGTATTTTATTGAGCCTGCTGCCGAGTGCCACATGGGCGAGGTTTACACTTTGGTTCCAACGCGCCAGGCAAGCTCAGTCAAGTGCAGCTAAATCATTTGAAAGAAAAGCTAATACTATTTGAACCATGGTCTGATAGAAGTCACACTGTTTGTTCTAGCTGGACCAGCACGTAATACATTCCATCATGGCATATGGGATCCTAAGGACCTGAACGTGGTGAGAGGTTAGCTAGATCTACAGGACTGCAGCATAACAGGCTATCGGACAGACTATGTGGCTGTACAGAACAATGAATGATGGATATGTATGGAATAGACAATGTATAGACCCACAGGTCAATCACAGCTGGTTGTGCTATGGCAGAGACCTATGGTATTTTTTGTATTAATTCACTGAAGGAGTCAGTTAGAGAGTGGTTAGACAGATGTGGACACAGTGATGAGTTTGTGTTACTCTGTCACTCCTGCTAGAGGGTAACATTACCCCCAGCTGTGACATTCTGTGAGATGTTTAACCGGATAGTGCAACATTTTGGCGATGAAGTCTTTTTTTCTACTTACTCAGAGAAAGTGCTTGACTTGGACTGAAATAGGTCCCGGTACTCATTTTGTTTACATTTAGGTGCATGACCGTCACAATACTTTTGAGCTAATAGTATCCAAGAGGAACAGGAGCTCAAGCAGTAGAACATTTGACGTGCCGGTACTCGGCTCCGGCGAGCTTCTGCCCAAGTCAAGCACTTCTCAGAGACCATGGTTATGTCCCTGTGTGCAGTTTAATAAAGGACGTTTAAGGTCGTTTCAAGAGCAACTGCTAGCATTAACACAATGACTGGAAGTCTACAGGGACAGCTTGTGTGTACTATCCCTTTAATGGTGATGCCATGGAAGCAGGAAACAACACGTGAGAGGGGGAATCTAGTTCCAACACACCAAGGATCATTTCCAAGTCAATATGAGACTGCATCTCTAATCAACAGTTATGTACCTGGCTTCCTTTACCCTTATTTCTTTGTAGTTTCTCTGTCACCCTCCTCTCATCCTCCTTCTCCTTCTTCCCATCTCTCTCAACTTCTCTGCCCAGCTGTTCTTCATTGCCCAACATATCTCCTTAACCCACATATCCTTCTCTCATCCTCATTCTTCTTCTTCCCATCTCTCTCAACTTCCCTGCCCAGCTATTCTTCATTGCCCAACATATCTCCTTAACCCACATATCCTTCTCTCCTCCCCCAAATCCTCTTCTCCAAACCTTCCTCCACCTCCCTCCTGATACCTTACCTCCTTTTTTCTCCCCCTACCTTCTGACCAATACATCGGTGATAGAAGATCCATTTCATTTCTAGATCAAATCAAGATCACTAGAGTGCTGGAGCATTTCACTCTACCTCCAGGCAGAGGCCCTGGGCCTGGGAGGTGAGGGGCAAGGGCGGGCTGCCGCGCGGCTGCATCTGCCGGGTCACGGCACTGTGGATGGTGAAGGCGCTCTGGAAGTCCTCCTTGTGCAGCATGCCCAGCACCAGAGCCACGTCGGCCTGCGATTGGGTGTCCACTAGGCAGCTCTGCACCCGTCGTAGGGCCTCCAGCAGATCTTCCAGCTCTGGGTAAAAGTAGGGAAATCAAATCAAAATGTATTCGGCATATTCACAGGATACAGCGGGGTGTAAACGGTGCAGTGAAATGCTTACTTGCGAACTACATCTCAACTGTGCAGTAAAATATCAAAAGAAGTCCAAATTTAAATCTCAACAATAACACCATAATGCAATACGTGGTAAAGGTGCAATACAAAGGAGTCAATAAGCAATATAAAACAATTAGAAAAAGAGGTTGATTTGGCTCAACTGCCTAATTTCCAGTGTCATTCATCTCTGTGTGAGGAGTTGTTTACTAGGGCCAGAGAGAGAGAGAGGTTCAACATGCTGTTACCTCCTGTAATGCCTGTGACCTTTAACATTCAGACCAAAGTGGTACATTTGTCCACAAGGAATTTTCAGAAAGTAAAATCACACGTCTCTCGGTTTCAAACCTCTCTGGCGCTAGCAAGCGCTTGCTCACACAGAGACAGCGTGGGAATTTTAAAGTCGCGTTACTAATGGGATATTGTCATGCCAAAGTCAATTCTGGTGCCAAAACCTGTTTGGGGTTGCGCACCAGTGGGATTCTGCACCCCAGACAGGATATGACATCTGCATCAAGTTTGGTCTGAAGGTTCCACCTACATATAGCGACTCTGAGGAGCACAGTGACACCAGGGGAAAGGGAGGCTAAAGCATTGCTTACACGGCCCTCTACTGTTCTAAACCAGCAGGTGTTCTGTTTAACTGACCAGGTACATGGATTAAAACATGGATTTCATATAAACCACCGATTACAGCAGCTTACTTGATTAATGTTATCTAGACAGTGATCTCATAAAGGGGTGTTTACCTGAGATAAGAAGAAGCAGGGAGGGTGTGTGTGTGTGTGTGTGTGTGTGCACGCATGTGCACGTCCCCCCCACTAAAACCGGTCGGCAGCAAGAACCACAACCTACTGTCTCCTCTAAGGCTAACCAACTGACATGAAAACAAATTCTCTGAGGAACAATTTTGTTTCACCTCACAAAAGATATTAAATTCACTTCAAATCAAAAATCCAATCAAATGAGATTTTATTGGTCACATACACATATTTAGCAAATGTTATTGCGGGTGTAGTGATTCACACGAAACGATTCACAACGATACACACAAATGTAAAATAATGGAATTAAAGAATATATAAATATTAGATTGAGCAATGTCAGAGTGGCACTGACTAAAATACAGCAGAATAGAATACAGTATTTACATATGAGTTGAGTAAAGCAGTGTGTAAACATTATTAAAGTGACTAGTGTTCCATTATTAAAGTGACTAGTGTTCCATTATTAAAGTGACTAGTGTTCCATTATTAAAGTGGCCAGTATGTATATAAGGTGCAGGGTTACATGACAGGGTGGAAGCCAGCTAGTGATGGCTATTTAACAGTTTGTTGGCCTTGAGATATAAGCTGTTTTCCCAGTCTCTCGGTCCCAGCTTTGATGCACCTGTACTGACCTCGCCTTCTGGATGATAGCGGGGTGAATAGGCCGTGGCTCGGGTGGTTGATGTCCTTGATGATCTTTTAGGCCTTCCTGTGACATCGGGGGTGTAGGTGTCCAGCAGGGCAGGTAGTTTGACCCCGGTGATGCATTGGGCAGACCGCACCACCCTTTGGAGAGCCCTGTGGTTGAGGGCGGTTAAGTTGCCATACCAGGCGTTGATACAGCCCGACAGAATGCTCTTAATTGTGCATCTGTAAGAGTTTGTGTGGGTTTTAGGGGTGAAGCCAAATTTCTTCAGCCTCCTGAGGTTGAAGAGACGCTGTTGCACCTTGTTCACCACACTGTCTGTGTGGGTGGACCATTTCAGATTGTCAGTGATGTGTACGCCAAGAAACTTGAAACTTTACACCTTCCCCACTGTGGTCACATTGATGTGGACAGGGGCGAGCTCCATCCACTGTTTCCCCAAGTCCACGATCAGCTCCTTTGTTTTGTTCATGTTGAGTGAGAGGGTACTTTCCTGGCACCACTCTCCCAGTAGGCTGTCTCTCCCAGTAGGCTGTTTCTCCCAGTCTCATCATTGTTGGTAATCTGGCCTACTACTGTTGTCACGTTCGTCGTAATGAGTAGACCAAGGCACAGCATGAATAGAGTTCCACATATTTTTAATAAACTGAAACTCACCAAAACAAAACAATAAAGCATAAACGAAACGTGAAGCTACTGGTGTGCACTCAGGCAACTCTATGTAGACAAGACCCCACAAACACAAATGAGGAAAGGGCTACCTAAATATGATCCCCAATCAGACACAACGATAAACAGCTGTCTCTGATTGGGAACCATATCAGGCCAACATAGACATACAAAAAACCTAGATGACCCACCCTAGTCACTATCACGCCCCAACCAACAGAGAATTAACAGCTTACTATGGTCAGGGAGTGACAACTGTTGTGTTGTCTGCAAACTTGATTGAGTTGGAAGCGTGCATGCGTGGCAATGCATTAATGGGTGAACAGTGAGTACAGGAGTGGACTGAGCACGCACCCTTGTGGGGCCCCTGTGTTGAGGTTCAGCGAATTGGAGGTGTTGTTTCCTACCCAGTTGCACAGGGTGGGGTTCAGACCCAGGGCCCCGAGCGTAATGATGAGCTTGGAGGGTACTATGGTGTTGAATGCTGAGCTATAAATAAATAAGCTCTTTAAATAAATGAGATCTACACCACATTACTCAACACTAGTGAGACTCATGTCGCCTACGGAAGGCCTACACTATATTGAAAAATATGACGTGACTGCGCCAATAATTACATATTGTCACGTGTGCTCCCTCTCTGGCCTCTAGGTCACCAGGCAGGTCGTTATGGCGCACACTTGTCACCATCATTACGCGCACCTGCGCGTCATCAGACTCACCTGGACTCCATCACTTCCCTGATTACCTTCCCTATATATGACACTCCCGTTGGTTCCTTCCCTATATATGTCACTCCCGTTGGTTCCTTCCCCAGGAGTTATTGTTTCTGTTTCTGTGTCGTGTCTGTGCGTTGTTCATGTTTTCTTGTTGTGTATTATGTTCCGTTTATTTATTAAAACACTCCCTGAACTTGCTTCCCGACTCTCAGCGCACTCGTTACAGAATAATGCCTCACCTAAGGGAAGCATCAGGGAGTGCTTTTTCTTCTTCTCTTTATTCTCGGTGGGAATGATGTTGGGACTGGGAGTCGCTACAGGCTCCCCTGCCTCCGCCGGTCTGTCAGATTCCAGCGCTCCAGCCGGCGACAGGTTCCCGCTCATCAGCAGGGGTGACTGGTCCGCTCCTGATCCCCGGGATCGTCCCTTTGGTTGGCGTCCTGCGGCTGTAGCCAAACACGCCGGGGAGGAGGTACCGTCATGTATGCTCTCTCTCCAGCACTCTAGGTCGCCATGCTACCGCGTCTCAGCCAGACTGACAGGTTTCACGCGCCTCAGCAGGGGTGACCGGTCCGCTCCTGATCCCCGGGATTGTCATTTTGGTTGGCGTCCTGCGGGGAGGGGGTAGTGTCACGTGTGCTCCCTCTCTGGCCTCTAGGTCACCAGGCTGCCAGCATATCCCAGTCCGCATGATCAAAACAATCTTGAAGCATGGATTCCGATTGGTCAACCTTAGCACGGGTACTTCCTGTTTGAGTTTCTGCTTATAGGAAGGCAGGAACAAAATTAAGTTGTGATCAGATTTTCCCAAAGGGAGGGCGGGGGAGGGCCTAGTAGGTATTTCGAAAAGTTGAGTAGCAGTGATCCAATGTTTTAAAAGCGCGAGTACTACAGTCAATGTGTTGGTAGAACTTCGGTAGCGTTTTCCTCAAATTCGCTTTGTTAAAATCCCCAACTACAATAAATGCGTCTCAGGATATGTGGTTTCCAGGTTGCATAAAGTCCAGTGTAGTTATTTGAGGGCCGTCATGTTATTAGCTTGAGGGGGAATATACACGGCTGTGACTATAACTGAAGAGAATTCTCTTTGGAGGTAATGCGGTCGGCATTTGATTGTGAGGTATTCTAGGTCGGGTGAGCAATAGGACTTGAGTTTCTGTATGTTAACACAATTACACCATGAGTAGTTAATCATGAAACATACATCCCCACCTTTCTTCTTCCCGGAGAGTTCTTTACTCCTGTCTGCGCGATATACTGAGAATCGAGATGGATGTACGTACAGAGATAAAATATCTCGAGAGAGCCATGTTTCCGTGAAACTGAGTATGTTACAATCCTTGATGTCTCTCTGGAAGGAGATCCTCGTCCTGAGCTCGTCTACTTTATTATCGAAAGACTGAACATTAGCGAGTAATATACTCGGAAGCGGTGGATGGTGTGCACATCTGAGTCGTACTAGTCCACGACAAATACCTCTTCTCCGTCAGCGGTGTTTTGAAGCAGCCTCTGGAATAAGTTAAACTGGATACAATTCAGGACAGTTGTATTGCTGGTCGTAATGCTGATGAGTTACCGTTGCTCTGATATCCAAAAGTTATTTCCGGCTGTATGTAATAACACAAACAATTCTGGGCTAATAATGTAAGAAATAACAAACAAACAAAAATACTGCAAAGTTGCTTAGGAGCAAGAATCAGAGCCGCCATATCTATCGGTGCCATCTTATACCACCTTCATATGATTTACAATCACCCTCCAATGAAACAGATATATTTCAGGCCTACATGTGCAATGCCAGAATGAGAATACCTCTGAAAAATTAACTTCCAAACAGAAGTGTTTCACTCCAAATGGATCCATCCTCTTTACCAGAGTTGAGGGGAGTGAGTGACTTCCAAGTGACTAAATGGAGGGAGCCTTTCCATTGACATTCACTTTTAATCCCCCATCCTCACTCTATCAATGGCCCTGGCTCAGCCCTTTCCCTGCACACACTCTATCAATGGCCCTGGCTCAGCCCTTTCCCTGCACACACTCTATCAATGACCCTGGCTCAGCCCTTTCCCTGCACACACTCTATCAATGGCCCTGGCTCAGCCCTTTCCCTGCACACACTCTATCAATGGCCCTGGCTCAGCCCTTTCCCTGCACACACTCTATCAATGACCCTGGCTCAGCCCTTTCCCTGCACACACTCTATCAATGGCCCTGGCTCAGCCCTTTCCCTGCACACACTCTATCAATGGCCCTGGCTCAGCCCTTTCCCTGCACACACTCTATCAATGGCCCTGGCTCAGCCCTTTCCCTGCACACACTCTATCAATGACCCTGGCTCAGCCCTTTCCCTGCACACACTCTATCAATGGCCCTGGCTCAGCCCTTTCCCTGCACACACTCTATCAATGGCCCTGGCTCAGCCCTTTCCCTGCACACACTCTATCAATGGCCCTGGCTCAGCCCTTTCCCTGCACACACTCTATCAATGGCCCTGGCTCAGCCCTTTCCCTGCACACACTCTATCAATGACCCTGGCTCAGCCCTTTCCCTGCACACACTCTATCAATGGCCCTGGCTCAGCCCTTTCCCTGCACACACTCTATCAATGGCCCTGGCTCAGCCCTTTCCCTGCACACACTCTATCAATGACCCTGGCTCAGCCCTTTCCCTGCACACACTCTATCAATGGCCCTGGCTCAGCCCCGTTCCCTGCACACACTCTATCAATGACCCTGGCTCAGCCCTTTCCCTGCACACACTCTATCAATGACCCTGGCTCAGCCCTTTCCCTGCACACACTCTATCAATGGCCCTGGCTCAGCCCTTTCCCTGCACACACTCTATCAATGGCCCTGGCTCAGCCCTTTCCCTGCACACACTCTATCAATGGCCCTGGCTCAGCCCTTTCCCTGCACACACTCTATCAATGGCCCTGGCTCAGCCCTTTCCCTGCACACACTCTATCAATGACCCTGGCTCAGCCCTTTCCCTGCACACACTCTATCAATGACCCTGGCTCAGCCCTTTCCCTGCACACACTCTATCAATGACCCTGGCTCAGCCCTTTCCCTGCACACACTCTATCAATGGCCCTGGCTCAGCCCTTTCCCTGCACACACTCTATCAATGGCCCTGGCTCAGCCCTTTCCCTGCACACACTCTATCAATGGCCCTGGCTCAGCCCTTTCCCTGCACACACTCTATCAATGGCCCTGGCTCAGCCCTTTCCCTGCACACACTCTATCAATGACCCTGGCTCAGCCCTTTCCCTGCACACACTCTATCAATGACCCTGGCTCAGCCCTTTCCCTGCACACACTCTATCAATGACCCTGGCTCAGCCCTTTCCCTGCACACACTCTATCAATGACCCTGGCTCAGCCCTTTCCCTGCACACACTCTATCAATGACCCTGGCTCAGCCCTTTCCCTGCACACACTCTATCAATGACCCTGGCTCAGCCCTTTCCCTGCACACTGTTCTGACTCCTTTGTTTCACAGAATCCTTATGACAGTTCCCAACACCTCTATTGTTCTTCTCACAGAGGTACCCCTCCCCCTCTTTACCCCATCCCCTCTCACCCTCGCCTCCACCTACACCTTTGCCTCCCCCTCCCTTCATTAACTCATGATTCTACTCACCCGCAGCCGTGTCCCCACCAGGCAGGGGGCTCCCAACCTTGGTCTCCTTGCCTGCCTCAGGCGCTTCGAACGTGGGGTTGTCGATACCCGTCTTGGCTGGGTTCTGGGCCAACTTCTTGAGCCTGAGCGAGGCGTTGAGATCGATTTCATGCTTCCCTTTGTTGGCGTCCTCCTCCCGCTTCCTCCTCAGCTCTTCCTGGTACTGCTGCATCCTCTCCATCTGGGCGCTGCTGCGGCAACCCTGCACCATGCTGCTAACAGTTCCCACCACCCGGTCCCCGGGGGGGACATCCACAGCCCTCTCTCTCTGCTGCAGCTTGGCTCCACTCCCAGGACCCTCCGTGCCATTTACAGGCCCCATTGGGTCCTCTGTTACATATCCGGGTCCTCCGTTCTGGTGAGAAGTGATCATCCCTGCTCCGGGAGTCTGACCCTGGACTACACCTGTGTGTGTTGATAGGGCAATGTCTACTATGAAGGCCTGAGGCTAGGACTCTTCACTGCAGCAGGGGCCATAGCACTTCAACTGGGACAGTTGTCTTCAGGTGCTGAGCAGGTTCTGAAATGCATAAGCAGGGTTAGGATGGAAGAGCAGCATTACCACTGTTCTCGTCTTGTGAGCCATAATGTGAAGTCTTGTGATAGCTAGCTAGCTAGGCCTATGAAATTTGATGAGAGGCTACCAACATTTACCTCCTTCTTATCAAATTTACACTATTCATTATTACAGCCACAATATATGTGTTATGTACTCCAGGGGTCTCAAACTGGTGGCATACAGTACACAGCATTTACGATGACAGCTGTGGACGCGGGGCGCAGCCGTCATAGTAAATGCTGTGTCCTGCATCGTCTACTGTTTCTGCCAATTTTGACGGCAAAGAATTACACCACAGCCCTCCGGACCTTACTACCAGAACCAAGGCAAATAAATACACCACCACAGCCCTCCGGACCTTACTACCAGAACCAAGGCAAATAAATACACCACCACAGCCCTCCGGACCTTACTACCAGAACCAAGGCAAATAAATACACCACCATAGCCCTCCGGACCTTACTACCAGAACCAAGGGAAATAAATACACCACCACAGCCCTCCGGACCTTACTACCAGAACCAAGGCAAAGAAATACACCACAGCCCTCCGGACCTTACTACCAGAACCACCTACTATATACATTACTACCAGAACCACCTACTACACTACATTACTACCAGAACCACCTACTATATACATTACTACCAGAACCACCTACTATATACATTACTACCAGAACCACCTACATTACTACCAGAACCACCTACTACATACATTACTACCAGAACCACCTACTACATACATTACTACCAGAACCACCTACTATATACATTACTACCAGAACCACCTACTATATACATGACTACCAGAACCACCTACTATATACATTACTACCAGAACCACCTACATTACTACCAGAACCACCTACTACATACATTACTACCAGAACCACCTACTACATACATTACTACCAGAACCACCTACTATATACATTACTACCAGAACCACCTACTATATACATTACTACCAGAACCACCTACATTACTACCAGAACCACCTACTACATACATTACTACCAGAACCACCTACTACATACATTACTACCAGAACCACCTACTACATACATTACTACCAGAACCACCTACTACATACATTACTACCAGAACCACCTACTACATACATTACTACCAGAACCACCTACTACATACATTACTACCAGAACCACCTACTATATACATTACTACCAGAACCACCTACTATATACATTACTACCAGAACCACCTACTATATACATGACTACCAGAACCACCTACTATATACATGACTACCAGAACCACCTACTATATACATGACTACCAGAACCACCTACTATATACATTACTACCAGAACCACCTACTATATACATGACTACCAGAACCACCTACTATATACATTACTACCAGAACCACCTACTATATACATTACTACCAGAACCACCTACTATATACATTACTACCAGAACCACCTACTACATACATTACTACCAGAACCACCTACTATATACATTACTACCAGAACCACCTACTACATACATTACTACCAGAACCACCTACTATATACATTACTACCAGAACCACCTACTATATACATTACTACCAGAACCACCTACTATATACATTACTACCAGAACCACCTACTATATACATTACTACCAGAACCACCTACTACATACATTACTACCAGAACCACCTACTACATACATTACTACCAGAACCACCTACTATATACCTAACCACCATTTTATTCCCCCTCCTCCTAGTTTACTGTCAACAGAAGAGCTAATCTAACTCCACACATGGCAACCTCCCTGGCCTGCCCTCACTTTCCTGTCCCAATCCCTTGAGTCCCCATCCCTGTCACTCTGTCCCCACCTGTCCTTGCCTGAATATCTCTCTGTCATCTAATACCCCATCACCACTTACATCTTTGCTCCCTGGGTCCTTCAGGCTGATTTTATTAATCTACAGTCATTATAGGGATATAACATGAGACAGGAAGTGCATCATAATGCATTCAACCAGAACCTGTATATTACGAGTATACAACCAACCTGATCTGCCATTGCTGCTGTGGATTACAATCTATTTTCAGGATGTTACCCAGTATTAATCTGGATTAACCAACTATATGATTGTATGACTATTAGATGTTCACTAGGGAAATAAAGTGAGCTGGTGTGTACACCATACTCAAGGGCATCTGAACTTGCAAGTGTTTTTTTAAAGGCCAAATTGTATAATTATTTTTCTTCAGAAAGAGACAAAGAATGAGGAGCAAGTTTTTTTTTTGTGTGTGAGGATTATATGCATTTCAAGATGCAAGGAAAACGTTCTCACAAAGCTGAAGTTTTGTCTGGTTAGGGACAGTAGAATGGAGAAGCAAAAAGCTAGGAATGTTACTCAGGGAGTGTATGGGGCGTTTCAATACACAAACATCAGCTGGCTTTCAAAATGTCCACCCAATCCAATCAAGACCCAGTCAGACCGGATGCTGCAAGGGAACTACATAAATAAGTAAGCAAACAGTATTGTCTAGAACTAACATGAATGACAAAGGAAAGTTAAATGGCTTGAACAGGAAATAACATGTCATCAATGTAATAATTCAAGATTTTTTGGGGCAGTTCTTAGCTTTTCTTGGACAGACACCTCTGAAGTTCCTTCTGTCAGAGAGAGGCAGCCAGGCACGACAAACACACATGGCAATCCTAACCCCTTCACCCCCGGGACCAGCTAATCATGTCTGGCAGGTCTACTCTCTCCCCCTCCTCCCCCCTAATACCCTAGCTCTCTTCTCCCCCTCCCGTATCTAGGTATTTAGCACTGTTTAGAGCACAGCGAGGCTGACAAACAATACAGACGGCCACAGTGAGCCACCAGCACCATCTGTTCCTCTCCCGTGGGTTTGGTTAAGCCTGGGGAGGAAGCATCTCATGGTCTAATGTAGTTCTGCAGACTTCAGCTCTGTCAGCAGCATGACACTGAGGAGAGACCATGGGAGCTGGCATAGGTTCTGATGAGATTACTTTGTGTAAATTAAGCTTTGAACGTACACACACACACACACACACGCATATGCAGGCAAGCACACAAACACGCGTGCATACACACCCTTTGTGGGGGTAACTTTATCCTAAATGTAGGCATCAATTTGATTATCTTCACTCATATAATTTATAAGTGTAGAACATGAGTTCACCAACAGTAGGTCCTAGACTAGACCGTATGGCTCTGGGCTCATCGGTGGCTGTAATTACACTAGCTCCTAGCTTACTGATTAATTGAGGAGGAAGTTGATAAGAGGGGCCCCTTTGGGAAAACAGGTTCAAATTGGTGGCTAATTAAATACTGTTCCTTACAGCTGGTGGCTAGGCTACTTGTCAGAGTGACTAATCACTCATGCCCCGGAGTCAATTGTTTAAGTCTGTATTAAATGGCTTTAAATGTCAGGTGGACTCATGAGTCAAAAGGGTGACGAAAAAAATAAAGGTTTTCAACTTTGGCCTCTGAAATGTAGATACATAGAAATGTATCTATATAATTAATTTAGGCTACAGAAGAACAGCCATGTTTTCATAGTTAAAATAAGTCATTCTTAGAGTTACTTTGATAACTGTGAGCTTTCACTGTTGGCTAAAGCTATTATTAAATGTCTATTCAACACGTTCAAATAGCGGGGCTACTACTGGAAGCAACATGTTCTCATAACATGGATAGCAGCACTACAACAAATATAGCCTCATTGGAGTGCAGATCTGTCCTGTACTGTTTCCACATCAACTTTAACGTGTGAAATACAGCAACATTTGATATAAGTTAAATTGATGCCGTTGTAGGCTTGTGATTTTGGTGTTTGTGATTGCTTTAATAGAAACGTTCGAATACCAACCGCGAGATGGTCATTACACACACACATACACACACAAATTGCACCGATACTGTTGGCGAACTTAGTTTTCAAATAAATGTTTCTAGACAATCCGATCGGACTCTACCGTCTTAAATCTAAGAAGTCTACTCACCGCTTCCATGTATTTAAAAATTAATGAATCCGGTAATGCGCAATGGTTCTAAAATACCTGTTCTTTAGCCCACATAACATGTTCAAGATGAGCGTATCGTCTTTATTCTTCTCGCTGGTTGATCGCACTTCGCGGGTGTGTGGTGAGTTGGGACAGCTTGCATCATTGCAGAGTAACTGCGCATGATGTTTGAGTGTCCCCAGGCAACTCCACGGCGCCAATGACTTTACCATATCAATGGTCATGAGCGACAGTGTTTGTCTTTCAATAGCATGTGATAACTTCACATCCTAATTCCACAAATAGTGAACTACTTTTAGCTGGATATACAAAGCCAATATATAGGATAAATATTTAAAAAACACGACTTTGGTCAGAATTAGTGGAGTTATGGAGAACAGACAGTACAGTATGCACCTCACGATCATATGTGACGAGTAGAATGATAGTTACTTTACCTGCCGTGCGCATTAAAAGTCCATAAAGAAAGGACGTAATTAACCCTAAAATTAAACAAGGGATCAAAAATGTCATAATTTCGAAAACATGTTTCTATCCTTCTGAAATGTAAGGACTTTGTCTAGTTACAGACACACTATTTACCATGATTTATGTGTCAATACGGAGAAATGCAAAACAATACATCTTGCATAGGCTTTCCAACCCTGTTAGCAAAGAGCACTCTGGAGACCGGATTCCCGCCAGCGTGGTGCCGCGGTGCGACAGCCTTTTTGCCCATCACCTCACCGCTCACGTACACTAGGGGGCGACACTCCTGACAAAGCCAGAAAACCAGGCTGTGGTTTTGTGAAACAGTGGATGTCAAGAGTCTAGCTAGCTAAAACCTTTTTAAACTGCAGCAAAAAGTGCAGTAACTACAGTTGATGGTTGTATTTTGGACAAGCATTTCAGAATAACTGCAGTGTACTTGTTCTCAACTAGCCTACCTGGTTAAATAAAGGTGAAATAAATAAATGCACTTCAAAACAAGGATGTTGTTTTGAACTCTGACTGCTATGTTTTTTCGTAAGGAAAGCATTTACTGCAAATTAAATGTACGATTTTGTAAACTTGCCTTGCTGATATTTGCCATGCAATGCAGTTGAAGTAATGTAGCTAGCTAATTATTTTCTTGCTTATTGTGTAGTGGATTATAAAAATACCTGTATGCCTATGGATGTCGCTAGCTATTTAGCCGATCTGTATATGGACCCTAAAACATTCGGTATAAATATGGAGTTCAGAACAGTGGTTTTAATTGCCTCAACCAATTAATCATTAATTCCCCAAAAATGGCAGAAAATGACTGTTAAATGTTAATCTTATAAAGTCAAAATTAGCTTGCTAGCTATGAACCTCAGCTATCATGGCCGGTTGTATTGACTTTAAATGGCATCAATGAAGCCTATCGATTGAGGAGAATATTATTTATTATTATTATTATTTATTTTGCAATAAGGATGCAAGTCATATATACATGTAGTTATTTCCAAGCATGAGTTCCCCCACATTGTAGCCTGTCATTGAATATAATCGCTGATCATGTACTATACCTTGGCAAATAAAGGTGTGGTTCAGGTATGAATGTCTGTGAGACATTATTTTTCAGTCATATCCAATACCAGGAGTATCAAACTCCAGTATTTGAATGATGCTGTGTCTGCATGTATGTCTTACAATTATACACTTCAACAGGGTTTACCGATCCTGGGACATCAATGGGTACACATTGAACTCTGCAATAGACTGGAACACATGATTTAACTAGTTAAAGGCTGATTTGTAATTCATACATGCAGAACTAGAATAAAAAAACAGTGCATTACACTTCCTATGCATCATGTAAATACTCTAAAACAGGTTCATCTCACCATCTCATTTCCTCAATCTCCATTGATCTGAGGACACAGGATAGGTGTAGTATTTCATCAAATGAGAGACTTCATTTCAACCAGCAGAGAATGAGAACAAATTCCAGTAGAGAATTCTTTACTAAAAGAAGTTCATTATCCAAGTGTTATAAATACATAATACATGCATTATAAATATTATAATATTATATTATCAATACAAGTTCAATCTGTACTTTAATGCATATCTGGTGTGCACTATAATAACAGAGGAAGAAAGATGAGGTGGGGAGAGGGGTGCGAGAAAGTGTCAAAGACAGAAAGAGAAAGAGGTCAGAACAGAGGAGCAGGGATGACAGCATATGATTCATGAATTACAGTGTTACTAGGGATGACAGCATATGATTAATGAATTACAGTGTTACTAGGGATGACAGCATATGATTAATGAATTACAGTGTTACTAGGGATGACAGCATATGATTAATGAATTACAGTGTTACTAGGGATGACAGCATATGATTAATGAATTACAGTGTTACTAGGTGTTATTAGGTTTTCTCACGTTTATTGTTTTGTTAGTCTATTCATGTATAGTTGTCTTTATTAAAGAACCATGAATAGAAACGACGCTGCATTTTGGTCCGCCTCTCCTTCAACTCAAGAAAACCGTTACAGAATCACCCACCACAACAGGACCAAGCGGCGTGGTAACAGGCAGCAGCAGGAGCAGCGAAATAAAGTTTGGGAAGAAATCCTCAACGGGAGAGGACCCTGGGCAAAACCAGGGGAGTGTCGCCGCCCCAAGGTGCAGCAGGAGAAGCGGCAGCAGGAGCAGCGCGAGGAGGAATGGACATGGGAGGACGGAAAAGGACCCTGGGCACAGCCTGGAGAATATCGCCGCCCCAAAGAAGAGCGTGGATGGAAGCGTGGATGGAAGAGCGTGGGCGTGGATGGAAGCCCGAGTGTCAGCCCCAAAAATGTCTTGGGGGGGCACACATGAAGTGTGGCGAAGCCAGGTAGGAGACCTGCGCCAACTTCCTGTGCTTACCGGGGGGCGAGAGAGACCGGGCAGGCACCGTGTTATGCGGTGGAGTGCACGGTGTCCCCAGTGAGTGTGCATAGCCCGGTGCGATACATTCCAGCTCCTCGTATCGGCCGGGCTAGAGTGAGCATCGAGCCAAGCGCCATGAAGCCGGCTCTACGCATCTGGTCTCCAGTGCGTCTCCTCGGGCCGGCTTACATGGCACCAGCCTTGCGCACGGTGTCCCTGGTTCGCCTGCATAGCCCAGTGCGGGCTATTCCACCTCGCAGCACTGGCAGGGCAACTGGGAGCATTCAACCGGGTAAGGTTGGGCAGGCTCGGTGCTCAAGAGCTCCAGTGCGCCTGCACGGTCCGGTCTATCCGGTACCACCTCCAAGCACCAGCCCTCCGGTGGCAGCCCCCCGCACTAGGCTGTCTCTCCGTCTCATCCCTACAGGTGCTCCCACCTGTCCAGTGCTGCCGGAGCCTTCCTCCTCTCCAGCGTAGCCGGAGTCTCCCGCCTCTCCGGCGCTGCAAGAGCCTTCCTCCTCCACGGCGCTGCAAGAGCCTTCCTCCTCCACGGCGCTGCCGGAGTCTCCCGCCTGTTCGGCGCTGCCAGAGCTCCCGCCCCTCAGTCCAGAGGCGCTAGAGCCCCTCATTCCAGAGGCGCCAGAGCTACTCAGTCCAGCGCTTCCAGAGCCTTCCTCTCCAGCGTTGCCGGAGCTTCCCGTCTGCCCAGCGCCATCAGTGCCGCCAGTCTGCCCAGCGCGCCAGTGCCGCCAGTCTGCCCAGCGCCGCCAGTCTGCAAAGAGCCGCCAGTGCCGCCAGTCTGCAAAGAGCCGCCAGTGCCGCCAGTCTGCCCAGCGCCGCCAGTCTGCAAAGAGCCGCCAGTGCCGCCAGTCTGCCCAGCGCCGCCAGTCTGCAAGGAGCCGCCAGTGCCGCCAGTCTGCAAGGAGTCGCCAGTGCCGCCAGTCTGCCCAGCGCCGCCAGTCTGCCCGGCGCCGCCAGTGCTGCCAGTCAGCCAGGGGCCGCCAGTGCCGCCAGTCATGTTGGCCAATGCTTCCCACAGCTGTGTCAAGTTTTCTGGATGTCCTTTAGGTGGTGGACCATTCTTGATACACACAGGAAACTGTTGAGCATGAAAAACTCAGCAGCGTTACATTGCTTGACACAAACCAGTGCGCCTGGCATCTACTACCATACCCCGTTCAAAGGCACTTAAATATTTTGTCTTCCTGTTCACCCTCTGTAAGGCACACATACACACTCCATGTGTCAATTGTCTCAAGACTTAGAAATCCTTCTTTAACCTGCCTCCTCCTTGTCACGTTCTGACCTTTATTTCCTTTGTTTTGTCATTATTTAGTATGGTCAGGGCGTGAGTTGGGGTGGGCAGTCTATGTTTGTTTTTCTATGATTTGGGTATTTCTATGTTTCGGCCTCGTATGGTTCTCAATCAGAGGCAGGTGTCATTAGTTGTTTCTGATTGAGAATCATACTTAGGTAGCCTGGGTTTCACTGTGTGTTTGTGGGTGATTGTTCCTGTCTCTGTGTTTGCACCAGATAGGGCTGTTTAGGTTTTCTCACGTTTATTGTTTTGTTAGTCTATTCAGGTATAGTTTTCTTTATTAAAGAACCATGAATAGAAACCACGCTGTATTTTGGTCCGCCTCTCCTTCAACTCAAGAAAAACGTTACACTACGCTATATCTACACCGATTGAAGTGGATTTATAAGGGACATCTATAAGGGATCATAGCTTTCACCTGGATTCACCTGGTCAGTCTATGTCATGGAAATAGTAGGTGTCCTTAATGTTTTGTATCCTCAGTCACAGGAGGTTGGTGGCACCTTAATTGGGGAGGACGGGCTCGTGGTAACGACTGGAGCGGAATCAGTGGAATGGTATCAAATGCATAAAACACATGGTTTCCATGGTTTCCATTTGTTTGATGCCATTCCATTATTATGAGCCGTCCTCCCCTCAGCAGTCCCATGTGTACTCAGTGTATAACATACTAATGTAAAAATACAAAATAAACTAAATCAAGTACAAGAGGCATGCAGATAAAAGAAAATAAGACACAAATAAAAAGAATATAAAAAATGGCCTATAGGGATATAGTAGGACATTGTTTTCCCATGCGCACAGTGAGTGTAATAACAGCATAGAAACATGTGAAAGTATATACATGAGAAGTGAAGTATGGTGACATAAATATTGCATTGGCCCGGAAGACAAAACTGATTTCAGTGTGTACAGAATATGAATAAATGGTAAGTGTGTGGTAGGATGCAGGAGTCAGCCCAGGGTTCAGCTGTTTGTTACAGTTCTGTGTACAGAATATGAATAAATGGTAAGTGTGTGGTAGGATGCAGGAGTCAGCCCAGGGTTCAGCTGTTTGTTACAGTTCTGTGTACAGAATATGAATAAATGGTAAGTGTGTGGTAGGATGCAGGAGTCAGCCCAGGGTTCAGCTGTTTGTTACAGTTCTGTGTACAGAATATGAATAAATGGTAAGTGTGTGGTAGGATGCAGGAGTCAGCCCAGGGTTCAGCTGTTTGTTACAGTTCTGTGTACAGAATATGAATAAATGGTAAGTGTGTGGTAGGATGCAGGAGTCAGCCCAGGGTTCAGCTGTTTGTTACAGTTCTGTGTACAGAATATGAATAAATGGTAAGTGTGTGGTAGGATGCAGGAGTCAGCCCAGGGTTCAGCTGTTTGTTACAGTTCTGTGTACAGAATATGAATAAATGGTAAGTGTGTGGTAGGATGCAGGAGTCAGCCCAGGGTTCAGCTGTTTGTTACAGTTCTGTGTACAGAATATGAATAAATGGTAAGTGTGTGGTAGGATGCAGGAGTCAGCCCAGGGTTCAGCTGTTTGTTACAGTTCTGTGTACAGAATATTAATAAATGGTAAGTGTGTGGTAGGATGCAGGAGTCAGCCCAGGGTTCAGCTGTTTGTTACAGTTCTGTGTACAGAATATGAATAAATGGTAAGTGTGTGGTAGGATGCAGGAGTCAGCCCAGGGTTCAGCTGTTTGTTACAGTTCTGTGTACAGAATATTAATAAATGGTAAGTGTGTGGTAGGATGCAGGAGTCAGCCCAGGGTTCAGCTGTTTGTTACAGTTCTGTGTATAGAATATGAATAAATGGTAAGTGTGTGGTAGGATGCAGGAGTCAGCCCAGGGTTCAGCTGTTTGTTACAGTTCTGTGTACAGAATATGAATAAATGGTAAGTGTGTGGTAGGATGCAGGAGTCAGCCCAGGGTTCAGCTGTTTGTTACAGTTCTGTGTTTAGAGACAGGTGGTCTGAGACTTGATGTTGACACTCACTGCAGCAGATCCCTTTCCTCTGTGCGCCTCAGCCTCCTGCCTGAACTGGAGGCGCCTTTCAGGTAACGGTGACCTGAATCTGGACCCCTGAACCATGGCACCTCGGGTTGCGGAGATCGTCAGAATGGCTCCTATACACAAAGAAAGAACATCGAGTTACATTTGAATCGCACATGGTCTTACACATGAGTTTAAGATTTAACTTAAAAAGTAGAGAAAACAAGTGTAATACATTTCATAATATCAAAACTTACTGTGAAGGATGGTCTTCAGAAACAAGTCCCTGAAACAGGCCTTATCCCCTGCCCCAGGCCAGGTTGTGGTGATCGCAAGACTGTTTGGCAGAATGCAAGGTAGTATCCGCCAAGACTGTTTGGCAGAATGCAAGGTAGTATCCGCCAAGACTGTTTGGCAGAATGCAAGGTAGTATCCGCCAAAGTGTGAGGAAAGGTTTTGCTACCTGGGTTAAGCCTGTCGCATGCTTCCCAGTTGGAACAGTTGGCATATACAGGGCCTTGGGAAAGTATTCAGACCCCCTGGCTTGTTCCATGTTACGTTACAGCCTTATTCCATAATGGATTAAACTCTTTTTATATTTCAGCAATCTACACACAATACCCCATAATGACAACGTGAAAACAGGTTATTAGAAATGTTTGCAAATTAATAAAACCAAAAAAACATACCTTATTACCAAGTATTTAGACCATTTACTATGAAACTCAAAACTCAGCTCAGGTGTATCCTGTTTCTATGGATCATCCTTGAGATGTTTCTACAACTTGATTTGAGTTCACCTGGGGAAAATTCAATTGATTGGACATGATTTGGAAAGGCACACACCTGTCTATATAAGGTCAGCTGACAGTGTACGTCAGAGCAAAAACAAAGCCATGAGGTCCAAGAAATTGGAATTCCGAGACAGGATTGTGTCGAGGCACAGATCTGGGGAAGGGTACAAAAAAAATCTGCAGCATTGAAGGTCCAGAAGAACACAGTGGCCTCCATCATTCTTAAATGGAAGAGATTTGGAACCACCAAGGCTCTTCCTAGAGCTGGCCGCCCGGCCAAACTGAGCAATCAGGGGAGAAGGGCCTTGGTCAGGGAGGTGACCAAGAACACGATGGTCACTCTGACAGAGCTCCAGAGGTCCCCTGTAGAGATGGGAGAACTTTCCAGAAGGACAACCATCTCTGCAGCACTCCACCAATCAGGCCTTTATGGTAGAGTGGCCAGACAGATGCCACTCCTCAGTAAAAGGCATGACAGCCCACTTGGAGTTTGCCAAAAGGCACCTAAAGACTCAAGACCATGAGAAACAAGATTCTCTGGTCCGTTGAAACCAAGATTGAACTCTTTGGTTTGAATGCCAAGCGTCACATCTGGAGGAAACTTGGCAACATCCCTACTGTGAAGCATGGTGGTGGCAGCATCATGCTGTGTGGATGTTTTTCAAAGGCAGGGACTGGGAGACTAGTCAGAATCGAGGCAAAGATGAACGGAGCAAAGCACAGAGAGATCTTTGATGAAAGCCTGCTCCAGAGCACTCAGGACCTCAGACTGGGGAGAAGGTTCACCTTCACAACAGGACAACGACACTAAGCACACAGCCAAGACAACGCCGGAGTCTCTTTGGGACAAGTCTCTGAATGTCCTTAAGTGGCCCAGTCAGAACATGGACTTGAGCCTCTGGAGACCTGAAAATAGCTGTGCAGCAACACTCCCCATCCAACCTGACAGAGCTTGAGAGGATCTGCAGAGAAGAATGGGAGAAACTCCCCAAATACAGGTGTGCCAAGCTTGTAGCATCATACCCAAGAACACTTGATACTGTAATCGCTACCAAAGGTGCTTCAACAAAGTACTGTGTAAAGGGTCTGAATACTTATGTAAATGTTATGTTTCTATTTTTTATAAATTAGCAAACATTTCTGAAAACCTGTTTTTGCTTTGTCATTATGGGCTATTGTGTGTAGATTGCAGAGATAAAAAACAAAACATTTTAGAATAAGGCTGTAATGTAACAAAATGTGGTAAAAGTCAAGGGATCTGAATACTTACAGAAGGCACTGTATATTATGACATTTTGTGTCAGCAGAGTTTTTTTCAGCTGTTGGAGCACACAATATTTTTTCTTGAGGGAAATCGAAGTTCGGTAGCCGAAGTCTATGCATCTTTGTCGGTGCTTGTCATTCAACAAGAGATAATTCATTTTATGCGAATGTTTTCATTAGTTAGTCGTAAAATTTTGCGACTAAGATCTCCTTGCCAATAACAACATTTATTACAGATTTCATGATTTATCTTAGATTAATTCTGACTATTTTGAGGAAGTGTATACTGCCTATGTTGATGCTATAGTGTCTCAAGAGGGGCAAACAGTAATATTTCCTTTTTTTAGATTAGCAAGCAAAGGTCTTTTAATAACTAAAGCTTCTTAGGGCTAGGCCCCTTTTTCTCAATTTCCACCTGAATGACATGCCCAAAGTAAACTGCCTGTTGCTCAGGCCCTGAAGCAAGGATATGCATTAATTGGTACCATTGGAAAGAAAACACTTTGAAGTTTGTAGAAATGTTAAAATAATGTAGGAGAATATAACACAATAGATATAGTAGGAGAAAATCCAAAGAAAAACCAACCTGATGTTTTTTTGTTGAGAGAGACCATCCTCTTACAATGGCAAGTATAAGGTCATACTGAAAATCAACTCCCTGGATGCAATTCCTATGGCTTCCACATGGTCAGCAGTCCATGTTCAAGGTTTCAGGCTTGTAATTTCAAAAACGAATAAGAAATATCAGTTTTAGTACAGGGACACAGTCTTGGAAATTCGTTTTTGCGCGCGCCATGAAGAGAGGACGCACCTGCTAAAATCGGTATCCTATTGAACATACTTCTTTCCGTGAGAAATATTATAGTTTGATTATATTTTAGAGTATCCGAGGAGTAAATAGAAACTTATTTTGACTTATTGAAACAAAGTTGAGGGGTAGGGTTTCGCATTCCTTTCTCCGCATGTTGAACGAGTGGATTACTCAAATCGATGGCGCCAACTAAACAGACTTTTTGGGATATAAAGAAGGATTTTATCTAACAGAACTACACTACATGTTATAGCTGGGACCCTTTGTATGACAAATCAGAGGAAGATTTTCAAAAAGTAAGCAAATATTTAATCGCTATTTGTGAATTTATGAAATCTGTGCCGGTAAAAAATGTTTTGATGTGGGGCGCCGTCCTCAAACAATCACATGGCATGTCTTCACTGTAATAGCTACTTTAAATCGGACAGTGCAGGTAGATCAACAAGAATTTAAGCTTTCAACCGATATAAGACACTTATATGTACCTAAATGTTTAATATACATAATTTTTATGATTATTTATTTGAATTGCGCGTCCTCCAGGTTCACCGGAAGTTGTCCCGCTAGCAGGATGCCGAGGCAATGCCATAAAAGTCTGATTGCATCGGTGACCATATTGTTGGCAAATTAGATTGTACCGGTATCAAAATACATGTGTGACAATTTTTTTTATGCTTCTTTTGGGGATCTCAAACCATTTGCTTGTGTTACAAAAGGTTAACGAAAATATAAAAGTCTTACTTCTTGACAGTGTCTCTTTGCAATCATTACCAATTTGGAGTAAAAAGAATGACCCTAGTTGGCGCTTCTAAGCTAAAAAACATGTTACTTTAGGGTTAGTGATTCTAGGGACAGTCAGACAGCGACACCTGCACAGTATCTGTTTGCTTACACACAGCTTCAGTATTTTCAACTCTATTTTCTATGAGGGTAATCCACTCTAATCTCTCAGTGACATTTATACATACATATGTATACATAACCTCTGTATGTATACGTAACCTCTGTATGTATACGTAACCTCTGTGTACACAAACTCTGTGTATACATAACCTCTGTATGTATACGTAACCTCTGTATGTATACGTAACCTCTCTGTGTATACGTAACCTCTCTGTGTATACGTAACCTCTCTGTGTATACGTAACCTCTCTGTGTATACGTAACCTCTCTGTGTATACGTGACCTCTCTGGGTATACGTAACCTCTCTGTTTTATACGTAACCTCTCTGTTTTATACGTAACCTCTGTGTGTATACGTAACCTCTCTGTGTATACGTAACCTCTGTGTGTATACGTAACCTCTCTGTTTTATACGTAACCTCTGTGTATACGTAACCTCTCTGTGTATACGTAACCTCTCTGTGTATACGTAACCTCTCCGTGTATACGTAACCTCTCTGTGTATACGTAACCTCTGTGTATACGTAACCTCTGTATGTATACGTAACCTCTCTGTGTATACGTAACCTCTGTGTGTATACGTAACCTCTGTGTGTATACGTAACCTCTCTGTTTTATACGTAACCTGTGTGTATACGTAACCTCTGTGTATACGTAACCTCTCTGTGTGTATACGTAACCTCTCTGTTTTATACGTAACCTCTGTGTGTATACGTAACCTCTGTGTATACGTAACCTCTCTGTGTATACGTAACCTCTGTGTGTATACGTAACCTCTCTGTTTTATACGTAACCTCTGTGTATACGTAACCTCTCTGTGTATACGTA
Organism: Oncorhynchus masou masou; assembly: GCF_036934945.1. Taxonomy (NCBI): domain Eukaryota; kingdom Metazoa; phylum Chordata; class Actinopteri; order Salmoniformes; family Salmonidae; genus Oncorhynchus; species Oncorhynchus masou. Next base: position 36,282,067 of record NC_088227.1, on the reverse strand, counting down.
ACCTCTCTGTGTATACGTAACCTCTCTGGGTATACGTAACCTCTCTGTGTACACGTAACCTCTCTGTGTGTACGTAACCTCTCTGTGTATACGTAACCTCTCTGTGTACACGTAACCTCTTTCTCTCTTCAGGGTTTGATCTTTCAATGGCCTATTGGCTTCTTCACGTAGGCTACGTCAAGATACAGGAAGTTAAGGGTTAAAGGCCCATGTTCATAACGTGTCTCAGCATAGCAGTGCTGATCTAGGATTTCATTTCTTATTTTATTTAACCTCCATTTAACTAGGCGAGTCAGTTAAGAACACATTCTTATTTACAATGACAGCCTACCCTGTCTATTCAATATAATCTAAAAAGGCAGCGCTCCTACTCTGAGCCACTTTATGAAAACAGGCTCAGGCACTGGTCACAGACTTGATCATGTTATTGGATCACCCTCAAACAAGGTGCATCAAAGAACAAAAATCACTTTTTTTTTTCTTTAAATAGATTTTATTAACAAAAGGAAACCCAACAATAACTGTTTTTTTTATACATAATGATCAAGGATTTTTATTAATCATAGTCTCTCATCAGTTTCATATCATTACAGAAAATGTACTATAGTACAGCATTGTTCAATGTCTCCTCATTGCTTCAATATTGGTCATTTCCTTCAGAGTGCTGGTCACATATCTGTACAATATGGTTCATATTTTTTTCTGTACATTTTTTTGTGAAGTCAGTTAAAAAGGCTGTCAGCACTTAAAGAAGCTGTTTCTTTTATTCTGTGTGTTTTCCCTCTTTCTCTTTAGTCGATCAAATAAAATACTGTTTTTTGTTTTCTCCAGTTAACCATGCTCCCCGGGGGCAGAGCTGCACCTGGTCAGGTGATAAATAAGGAAGCTTCAGGGTCTGGGCAGGTTGGTGGATGACTGCCCCCCTCCCCTCACCACCCTCATCCCTGCTCAGGCATTTGGCACTGCGCACATAAACAAGACTCACAAGTTAAACAACAAGCAAAGCTCTTTGTCAAGCCATTGTGATGCATACTAATGAGAGAAAAATAGAAGTGTGTGGTGTCACCGTTAAAGCGACACACCACAGAGGAAATAGACCTAGATTATACCCTCCCCTCCTTCCTCTTAACCGAGCACCGTGGGAAATCTGGAGTCTTCCTCAGGGGTTTTATTGATATATATATATAAAAAAAGGGATCTTTTTTTTCCCACTAAAATGAGAAAATAATATTTCTTTTTTTTGTTTGTCCTGGCAGGCACCTACAGATCTATTAAAATGCTACTGCTATTGATAAGATCTAGCATTGAACACACAAAGCAATTGCAATGAAAGGAACAAAGTTACCTTACAATCTAACAATGATAATAAGAAGAAGAATCATAAGAATAATCATAAGAATATATTACAGAATAAATCTCTTTTTATAATTAGATTTTTTTTCTTTGAAAGTTATATTTTCTTTGTTTGAAATACTATTATAATCTTTTAAATTAATCATATTTTTTGTATCATATGTACCTAGGTTTGTGATGGAGATGTTGACTCTACCTCAACGTTATCCAAATCAAGAAAAACTAGCTGTGCCGTTGCATAATTACAGAATAGTCAATGATATGTGGACATGCACCGTGAACCACCCATTCAAACCCCCTCTCTCTATGAAGCCATCTCAACGTCCCCCGTTGATGACATCATAGCCGGCCGATAACCATGACGTCGACCACCTCTCCCTTGTGCAGCTCCACGTATTGCTCTGTTTTTGGAGGTAGCATCAGGAGACCGTTGGCGCTGCGCATGCTCATCAGCCTGCTGCTCACCTGGTTTCCTACGTGATGGAGAGAGGAAGAGAGAGAGAGCAAGAGAGAATTAATGCACACTAGGCCCTCTGTCAGCCCAGTACCACACATGTCCCGGAGGATTATACCCATGACAGTCAGGAAGATCTCACTACAACAGCATGCAAGGGAGTGAGAGCCTTCTAATACTCCACTGTCGAATTGTAGTTCTTTAAGCAATACAATACTACACGTAAATAAAAAAAGTGAAAATAGTCACAGCCAGAGGGTTTGTTAGATGAGAGGTCTATAGCTTACCCCTCTACAATTGCCCATGAACAAAGCCAGTGACCAGTCCATTGAGACTGTGACTACACATTTAGTGTAGTCGTTTAGTATAGAAGTATATCGCTCCTTATAGCAATGCACAACAGAATAGAATAGAAAATAATACAATAGAATAGAATGGAATGGTTCCATCAGTACCTGTGCTCTGGGCCCATGGCAGAGGCTCCTGGTGGTGCCATGTCAGAATGCAGCGGTGGTACTCAGGGCGAGGGTCCAGCTTCACGTCACATGACAACTACAGGAGACAGCCACACAATCAACAGGGCTCATCATGACATGAGCTGTTTCTTTTGGTCAGGTGATAAATAAGGAAGCTTCAGGGTCTGGGCAGGTTGGTGGATGACTGACCTCATGACATCATGAGGGTGTGTCCCAATTATCTCTCCTCCCTCCTGAAGTGTGCACGCGTTCACTACAATTCATACGCATGCATATTTATTTTTTTACATATCCCAACTCCCCCTGAGCCACCCTCGGAGAGTGGGGTCACGGCCAGGGTCAGCCATTATCAACGGTGACCCTAGAGCAATTAGGGTAAAGTGCCTTGCATAAGAGGACATCGACCGATGTTTCACCTCGTCAGCTCAGGGATTGGAACTAGAGAACTGTCCCAACGCTCTAACTGCTAGACTACCTGCCACCCTGTTACTGTAATTTAATTATGCCAATGTGCTTTCATCAATTGAAAGCCCTTAATCTATTTTATGAGAATTTCTAAGATTTCTTGTTTGCATAAAATATACGCAGACCAGTCTTTCAATAATAGGTCATAGAATTTATTCTCGGAGCGCGCTCCCACTTAAACACGTACAGCAGTTTATATACAGATCATGACGTCATTTCACTGCTTTAACAGAATCCCCTCCTCTCGACCGGGACAAAGTAAGGTGAAAAGTTCATTCTAACTTACTAACACACTCCCAGAAAACTTTTGACCCCTCAACATTATCGATCACCACTGAACGGACAGTTTTAATTAACAGAAAACCTAGGAATGCACTCACTGCCTTATCTAAAAACCCCAGAGCTAAGTTTCTGTAGGGTCAACCATAGGCTAACGACCTTATCTGTTTTCACAGTCCACAACCCATTTGTTCATTCCTAGTTGGAATGGTGTTCATTAACTTTTATTACTCCTTGTCCGTGTCACACAATCCCTTCTTATGAACTCACATTGTTAATCACTTACAAAACAAAGTACAAGTTAACTTAGTTACAATTCTATTGAAAATGGGGATATTGTTTATTATTATCCATAATAAATCCAACACACGCTAAATGACCATCTGGTTTGGACAGTAAAAATTCTGAAAAGATATACAGTAACTAGTCAAGTCATGTGGTCAGACATGTGGTCTCTTCAATTCATTTTGAGAGGAAAGCGAGGATAGAGAAAGCAAGCAATCGAGGAAAGACAAATGAAGAAAGATTCATGAGTCCTGTGACTTCGTTCTTACCCTGGCTTTGATGATGGTGGGCCGTGGGTCCAGGATCCCCTGCATCTTCCTCAAGGCAGGAATGACGAAGAGGTTACATGTCACCACAGCAGACACGGGGTTACCTGGGCCGGGGGGTGGGGGTGGGGGGGGGGGGGGGGGGGAAGAAAGAAAAACAAGAGTGTGTTAGAAACCAGTCTGGAAACGATTGTCTGATTTCCTCTTTCTCTTTACTTTACACACTACCTGGGAGGGCAAAGATGAGTTTACGAACACCGTCCATGTCCAACGTGGCGAACGTTGTCGGGAGACTGATATGATGGGAGAAGAGAAGAACAACATGGTCATCAATGAACAATCCATCCACCGGACCACCTGTCCAGCCATCCCTCCCTTTCTTCCTCCATCTCACCCTGGTTTCATGAAGACTCGTCCAAAGTGGATCTGGGCATGCAGATCAATATCCAGCACCTGTTTCAGATAGTCCTGAAGAAGAGGATCACACAGTTTGGAGTCTTCTAAGGTACATATAAACATTAGACCAAAACAGTCCTAGTGAACGTGTACCTAAAACCCACATAAGACGTGTGCACCACTGGGGTGTATTCATCAGGCACCAAAAAAAAAAACGGACTAAAATAGTAAGAAATTTATATCGCATTTACATTTTTTTTTGCTGCAAAATGTTTTCTGTTTTGGGCCCTTATAAATACAACCCTGTGCTGTGTGAGTCCACATAGTCATAGTCACAATGTCATGTATCTACAGTACCAGTCCAAAGTTTGGACACACCTACTCATTCAAGAGCTTTTAGTTTTTTTACTATTTTCTAAATTGAAGACATCAAAACTGTAAAATAACACATATGGAATCATGTAGTAACAAAAAAGTGTTAAATAAATCCAAATATACACTGCTCAAAAAAATAAAGGGAACACTAAAATAACACATCCCAGATCTGAATGAATGAAATATTCTTATTACATACTTAACATAGTTGAATGTGCTGACAACAAAATCACACACAAATTATCAATGGAAATCAAATTTATCAACCCATGGAGGTCTGGATTTGGAGTCACACTCAAAATTAAAGTGGAAAACCACACTACAGGCTGATCCAACTTTGATGTAATGTCCTTAAAACAAGTCAAAAATGAGTCTCAGTAGTGTGTGTGGCCTCCACGTGCCTGTATGACCTCCCTACAACGCCTGGGCATGCTCCTGATGAGGTGGCCGATGGTCTCCTGAGGGATCTCCTCCCAGATTTGGACTAAAGCATCCGCCAACTCCTGGACAGTCTGTGGTGCAATGTGGCGTTGGTGGATGGAGCGAGACTTGATGTCCTAGATGTGCTCAATTGGATTCAGGTCTGGGGAACGGGCGGGCCAGTCCATAGCATCAATGCCTTCCTCTTGCAGGAACTGCTGACACACTCCAGCCACATGAGGTATAGAATTGTCTTGCATTAGGAAGAACCCAGGGCCAACCGCACCAGCATATGGTCTCACAAGGGGTCTGAGGATCTCATCTCGGTACCTAATGGCAGTCAGGCTACCTCTGGCTGTGCGGCCCCCCAAAGAAATGCCACCCCACACCATGACTGACCCACCGCCAAACCGGTCATGCTGGAGGATGTTGCAGGCAGCAGAACGTTCTCCACAGCGTCTCCAGACTGTCACATGTGCTCAGTGTGAACCTGCTTTCATCTGTGAAGAGCACAGGGTGCCAGTGGCGAATTTGCCAATCCTGGTGTACTCTGGCAAATGCCAAACGTCCTGCACGGTGTTGGGCTGTAAGCACAACCCCCACCTGTGGACGTCGGGCCCTCATACCACCCTTATGGAGTCTGTTTCTGACTATTTGAGCAGACACATGCACATTTGTGGCCAGCTGGAGGTCATTTTTCAGGGCACTGACAGTGCTCCTCCTGCTCCTCCTTGCACAAAGGGGGAGGTAGCGGTCCTGCTGCTGGGTTGTTGCCCTCCTACGGCCTCCTCCACGTCTCCTGGTAGCGCCTCCACGCTCTGGACACTACGCTGACAGACACAGCAAACCTTCTTGCCACAGCTCGCATTGATGTGCCATCCTGGATGAGCTGCACTACCTGAGCCACTTGTGTGGGTTGTAGACTCCGACTCATGCTACCACTAGAGTGAAAGCACCGCCAGCATTCAAAAGTGACCAAAACATCAGCCAGGAAGCATAGGAACTGAGAAGTGGTTTGTGGTCACCACCTGCAGAACCACTCCTTTATTGGGGGTGTCTTGCTAATTGCCTATAATTTCCACCTGTTGTCTATTCCATTTGCACAACAGCATGTGAAATTTATTGTCAATCAGTGTTGATTTCACAGAAGTGTGATTGACTTGGAGTTACATTGTGTTGTTTAAGTGTTCCCTTTATTTTTTGGAGCAGTGTATTTTAGATTCTTCAAATTATCCACCCTTTGCCTTGATGACAGCTTTGCACACTCTTGGCATTCTCTCAACCAGCTTCATGAGGAATGCTTTTCCAACAGTCTTGAAGGAGTTCCCCACATATGCTGAGCACTTGTTGGCTACTTTTCTGCACTCTGCGGTCCAGCTCATCCCAAACCATCTCAATTGGGTTGAGGTCGGGTGATTGTGGAGGTCAGGTCATCGGATGCAGCATTCCATCACTCTCCTCTCTCCTTCTTGATCAAATAGCCCGTACACAGCCTATAGGTGTGTTTTGGGTCTTTGTCCTGTTGTAAAACAAATGATAATCCCACTAAGCGCAAACCAGATAGGATGGTGTATCACTGCAGAATGCTGTGGTAGTCATGCTGGTTAAGTGTGCCTTGAATTCTAAATAAGTCACAGACAGTGTCACCAGCAAAGCACCCCCTCACCATCACACCTCCTCCTCCATGCTTCACAGAGGGAACCCCACATGAGGAGATCATCCGTTCACCTACTCTGCATCTCACAAGGACACGGCTGTTGGAACCAAAAATCGTAAATTTGGACTCATCAGACCAAAGGACAGATTTCCACCGTTCAAACTGTAAGTAAGTGTGTCCAAATTTTTGACTGGTACTGTATGTAAAAAATGTTAAATGTACTGTATACGTAACAAAATATCAAACACCACAATTCCCAATCCAAATAAATAAATGATCCTGTTCTTTGTGTGATTGTAATTAATCCCACATTTCCCCCACATAGTATTAACACCACAATTCCCCACCCAGACCACAAGGTGTCAGAATAGTGCAATGTCATAACCAATGACCATTCATACTCACTATTTGCTCACATACCTTCTCTCCCATAGACACCCCTCCAGAGGTGATGATGACGTCAGCGCGGCTGATGCCCTCGTTTAGGGCATTCAGCAGGTCATCTGGGCTGTGGGGCCGATAGACAGAGAACAGTTACCATCACACATCATATATAGAGTTACAGAGGGATGGATGAAAGGAGGAGGAGGAGGAGGAAGGATGAGAGTCAGTCAGTCAGGCAAGTCAGTTAAGAACAAATTCTTATTTTCAATGACGGCCTAGGAACAGTGGGTTAACTGCCTGTTCAGGGGCAGAACGACAGATTTGTACTTTGAACTTGCAACCTTCCGGTTACTAGTCCAACGCTCTAACCACTAGGCTACCCTGCCGCCCTGGGAGGAAGAAGAGGAAGACAAACAGAAAGAGGAGCAGGAAGAAGAGTGTGAAGCCCTACTTGTCTCCCACGATGCCCAGGTTGATGGTGGGGTATCCGTGCTCCTGGATGGTGGCGAGCAGCGTGGAACGGTTACTGTCTCTGATCTTTCCTGGGTGGAGGTCGTCCTCAGGGTTTAACAGCTAGAGACAGCAGGGGAAGTGTTCATTAGGTACTAAACGGAAGAAAACAGACTGAAAACAGGGAGAGACTACCAGGATTTGTCCAAACAGAAAAGCTCATTTTCGTTTTCTGTTGCTAAATGTTTTAAAGGCCCAGTGTTTTTTATATTTAATATCTGGATAACAATTAAGTAATTTACTGTAATAGTTTGCTAGAATTTTTTTACAGAAAACTTTCTCAAGCAAGAATTTCGATAGTTCTATCTGGGACTGGCCTGAGTGGAGCCAGGATCAATCCACCAGAGTGGAGGGGCTTAATAATGGGATATGAAACTTCAAAACTAGTTGTTATTAGCTACGAGGTTTGGAACTCTCTGTCTCACTTCGTTGCCTGTGGACATGACAGCAACCACGGGGAACTTCTGCACCTCCACCTCGGTGACTCCTACGGTGGCCAGCAGGCCAATCTCAGAGGGGCCCATGTGGGTTCCCTTAGACAGGACACATTCCCCACGCTTGATGTCATGACCTATGGGCCTGGAGGGAGTGGAGTCAAGGACGTTTAATAGGAAGGTTAAAGAGGGGGTATGTATACAGAGGAACATCAAAACACACTTTTATACACACAAACACATGGAAGCAGGCTTGCATGCACGCAAGCACACACACACACACACACACACACACACCGGATGTCTTGTCCGGGACGGGCCTGTACGAGGATCCGCACCTCCAGCTCCTCTGTGCCCTGAGAAGGAGAAACCAACAAACCTGTAAGGAGCTATGACCCAAAACACCTACCCTACTGTCGTCACCTACCCTACTGTCGTCACCTACCCTACTGTCGTCACCTACCCTACTGTCGTCACCTACCCTACTGTCGTCGACTTGCCTACTGTCGTCGACTTGCCTACTGTCGTCGCCTACCCTACTGTCGTCGCCTACCCTACTGTCGTCGCCTACCCTACTGTCGTCACCTACCCTACTGTCGTCGACTTGCCTACTGTCGTCGACTTTCCTACTGTCGTCGCCTACCCTACTGTCGTCGCCTACCCTACTGTCTTCGCCTACCCTACTGTCGTCGCCTACCCTACTGTCGTCGCCTACCCTACTGTCGTCGCCTTGCCCACTGTCGTCGCCTTGCCCACTGTCGTCGCCTTGCCCACTGTCGTCGCCTTGCCCACTGTCGTCGCCTTGCCCACTGTCGTCGCCTACCCACTGTCTTCGCCTACCCTACTGTCGTCGCCTTGCCCACTGTCGTCGCCTTGCCCACTGTCGTCGCCTTGCCCACTGTCGTCGCCTTGCCCACTGTCGTCGCCTTGCCCACTGTCGTCGCCTTGCCCACTGTCGTCGCCTTGCCCACTGTCGTCGCCTTGCCCAGTGTCTTCGCCTACCCTACTGTCGTCGCCTTGCCCACGGTCGTCGCCTTGCCCACTGTCGTCGCCTTGCCCACTGTCGTCGACTTGCCCTCTGTCGTCGCCTTGCCCACTGTCGTCGCCTTGCCCACTGTCGTCGCCTTGCCCACTGTCGTCGCCTTGCCCACTGTCTTCGCCTACCCTACTGTCGTCGCCTACCCTACTGTCGTCGCCTACCCTACTGTCGTCGCCTACCCTACTGTCGTCGCCTACCCTACTGTCGTCGCCTACCCTACTGTCGTCGCCTTGCCCACTGTCGTCGCCTTGCCCACTGTCGTCGCCTTGCCCACTGTCGTCGCCTTGCCCACTGTCTTCGCCTACCCTACTGTCGTCGCCTACCCTACTGTCGTCGCCTACCCACTGTCGTCGCCTTGCCCACTGTCGTCGCCTTGCCCACTGTCGTCGCCTTGCCCACTGTCGTCGCCTTGACTACTGTCGTCGCCTTGCCCACTGTCGTCGCCTTGCCCACTGTCGTCGCCTTCACTAATGTCGTCGCCTTCACTAATGTCGTCGCCTTGACTACTGTCGTCGCCTTGACTACTGTCGTCGCCTTGCCCACTGTCGTCGCCTTCACTAATGTCGTCGCCTTCACTAATGTCGTCGCCTTGCCCACTGTCGTCGCCTTGCCCACTGTCGTCGCCTTGCCCACTGTCGTCGCCTTGCCCACTGTCGTCGCCTTCACTAATGTCGTCGCCTTCACTAATGTCGTCGCCTTGACTACTGTCGTCGCCTTGACTACTGTCGTCGCCTACCCTACTGTCGTCGCCTACCCTACTGTCGTCGCCTTCACTACTGTCGTCGCCTACCCTACTGTCGTCGCCTTCACTACTGTCGTCGCCTACCCTACTGTCGTCGCCTTCACTACTGTCGTCGCCTTCACTACTGTCGTCGCCTTCACTACTGTCGTCGCCTTCACTACTGTCGTCGCCTTCACTACTGTCGTCGCCTTCACTACTGTCGTCGCCTTCACTACTGTCGTCGCCTTCACTACTGTCGTCGCCTTCACTACTGTCGTCGCCTTCACTACTGTCGTCGCCTTCACTACTGTTCCATTCAAAACACCCTCCCACCAGCCCTGCCAAGCCACACTGCAAAGTCCCACGGCCCCATGAACTTGACCCTCTGTACCCTGGAACTAGGCCCTATCTCCCTTGTTAGAAGCAGTAAGGAACTAGGCCCTATCTCCCTTGTTAGAAGCAGTAAGGAACTAGGCCCTATCTCCCTTGTTAGAAGCAGTAAGGAACTAGGCCCTATCTCCCTTGTTAGAAGCAGTAAGGAACTAGGCCCTATCTCCCTTGTTAGAAGCAGTAAGGAACTAGGCCCTATCTCCCTTGTTAGAAGCAGTAAGGTCCTGTGGGCCATTCTGGCTCAGACAAAGCTTCCTTCCTTACTTGATTTACTGATATGTCCTGGATATACCCATTATTATTACACCATCCCTCTATAGACCCTCTTCAGTCCCTCTCCACAGGGCTAAGGGTCAGGGGTCAAAGGGGAGACTTACGTCCTCAGACTCGCGAAGCAGCTCTGTATCCTCCACCTGCACCACAGCGTCTGCCCCACAGGGGATAGGAGCCCCCGTCGTCACCCTCATCACCTGGCCCGGCATCACTGTGTGGGTGGGCTGCAAGGACACACAGAGAGAGAAACTGGTGTCAAATACACACACATGCAGATTTACAGACACAAACCCACACACACACACACTGCAAATATATCCCAAACCCATTTAATATCAAAAATCTGTTTGATTACATTAAAACAGTGATGTAATCAAAGGCTAATGTTTCCAGTATTAATTGGGGCTTTGACAGTCGACTACAAATCTGACAGGAGCTTTGGCAGTATTTCAGTCTGAAGGAAGTCTGGTTTGAAGTGACTGAAATGCATCAGAAATGTATTGGGAAGTTCAGAAGATCACCAGGCAATCATTTTGTTACTTCACTACATTCTTAAAGAAAATGATGTACTTTTACTCCATACATTTTCCCTGACACCCAAAAGTCCTCATTACATTTGTAATGCTCTGCAAGACAGGAAAATGGTCCAAATTCATGCACTTATCAAGAGAACATTCCTGGTCATCCCAACCAAACAACCACAGCAAGGCAAACACATGTCATGTGTCAGTGTGTGATAACGTGTCAGTGTGTGATACTGTGTCAGTGTGTGATAATGTGTCAGTGTGTGATAACGTGTCAGTGTGTGATACTGTGTCAGTGTGTGATAATGTGTCAGTGTGTGATACTGTGTCAGTGTGTGATAATGTGTCAGTGTGTGATAATGTGTCAGTGTGTGATAATGTGTCAGTGTGCGATAATGTGTCAGTGTGTGATAATGTGTCAGTGTGTGATAATGTGTCAGTGTGTGATAATGTGTCAGTGTGCGATAATGTGTCAGTGTGTGATAAAGTGTCATGTGTCAGTGTGTGATACTGTGTCAGTGTGTGATACTGTGTCAGTGTGTGATACTGTGTCAGTGTGTGATACTGTGTCAGTGTGTGATACTGTGTCAGTGTGTGATACTGTGTCAGTGTGTGATAATGTGTCAGTGTGTGATACTGTGTCAGTGTGTGATAAAGTGTCATGTGTCAGTGTGTGATACTGTGTCAGTGTGTGATAGTGCTTCACCCTGAGTATTGACAGGGTGAAGTGTGTGTGTGTGTGTGTGTGGACCTGTTCTCCAGCCTGGGACTCTCCGATGATGAAGCGGTCGCCTGGACCATCAGCCGCTAAAAAGAAAATACATGTTTTAATGTAATGACATAAGTTGGTGTTTGTATGATTGTGTGTATATGCTGCTGTGTGTGTATATGCTGCTGTGTGTGTATGCTGCTGTGTGTGTATGCTGCTGTGTGTGTATATGCTGCTGTGTGTGTGTATGCTGCTGTGTGTATATACTGCTGTGTGTGTATATGCTGCTGTGTGTGTGTATGCTGCTGTGTGTATATGCTGCTGTGTGTGTATATACTGCTGTGTGTGTATATACTGCTGTGTGTATATGCTGCTGTGTGTGTGTATGCTGCTGTGTGTGTATATGCTGCTGTGTGTGTATATACTGCTGTGTGTGTATATACTGCTGTGTGTGTATGCTGCTGTGTGTGTGTATATGCTGCTGTGTGTATATACTGCTGTGTGTGTATATACTGCTGTGTGTGTATATGCTGCTGTGTGTGTATATACTGCTGTGTGTGTATATGCTGCTGTGTGTGTATATACTGCTGTGTGTGTATATACTGCTGTGTGTATATGCTGCTGTGTGTATATATACTGCTGTGTGTGTATATGCTGCTGTGTGTGTATATACTGCTGTGTGTATATGCTGCTGTGTGTATATATACTGCTGTGTGTGTGTATGCTGCTGTGTGTGTATATGCTGCTGTGTGTATATATACTGCTGTGTGTGTGTATGCTGCTGTGTGTGTATATGCTGCTGTGTGTGTATATACTGCTGTGTGTATATACTGCTGTGTGTATATGCTGCTGTGTGTGTATATACTGCTGTGTGTGTATATGCTGCTGTGTGTGTATATACTGCTGTGTGTGTATATACTGCTGTGTGTATATGCTGCTGTGTGTATATATACTGCTGTGTGTGTGTATGCTGCTGTGTGTGTATATGCTGCTGTGTGTGTGTATGCTGCTGTGTGTGTGTGTGCTGCTGTGTGTATATACTGCTGTGTGTGTATATACTGCTGTGTGTGTATATGCTGCTGTGTGTATATACTGCTGTGTGTATATGCTGCTGTGTGTATATACTGCTGTGTGTATATGCTGCTGTGTGTGTATATGCTGCTGTGTGTGTATATGCTGCTGTGTGTATATACTGCTGTGTGTATATGCTGCTGTGTGTGTATATGCTGCTGTGTGTGTATATACTGCTGTGTGTGTATATACTGCTGCTGTGTGTATATACTGCTGTGTGTATATGCTGCTGTGTGTGTATATGCTGCTGTGTGTGTATATGCTGCTGTGTGTGTATATACTGCTGTGTGTATATACTGCTGTGTGTGTATATACTGCTGTGTGTATATACTGCTGTGTGTATATACTGCTGTGTGTGTATACTGCTGTGTGTGTATATACTGCTGTGTGTGTATGCTGCTGTGTGTGTATATACTGCTGTGTGTATATGCTGCTGTGTGTGTATATACTGCTGTGTGTGTATATACTGCTGTGTGTGTATATACTGCTGTGTGTATATGTTGCTGTGTGTGTGTATGCTGCTGTGTGTGTATATGCTGCTGTGTGTGTATATGCTGCTGTGTGTGTATATGCTGCTGCTGTGTGTATATGCTGCTGTGTGTATATACTGCTGTGTGTGTGTATGCTGCTGTGTGTGTATATGCTGCTGTGTGTGTATATGCTGCTGTGTGTATATACTGCTGTGTGTGTATATACTGCTGTGTGTGTATATGTTGCTGTGTGTGTGTATACTGCTGTGTGTATATACTGCTGTGTGTGTATATAATGCTGTGTGTATATGCTGCTGTGTGTGTATATACTGCTGTGTGTGTATATAATGCTGTGTGTATATGCTGCTGTGTGTGTATATACTGCTGTGTGTATATACTGCTGTGTGTATATGCTGCTGTGTGTATATATGCTGCTGTGTGTGTATATGCTGCTGTGTGTGTATATACTGCTGTGTGTGTATATACTGCTGTGTGTGTATATACTGCTGTGTGTGTATATACTGCTGTGTGTATATATGCTGCTGTGTGTGTATATACTGCTGTGTGTGTACATACTGCTGTGTGTATATGCTGCTGTGTGTGTACATACTGCTGTGTGTATATGCTGCTGTGTGTGTCATTTAGCTGACTGTGTTTCAGTGCCTCCTGACTCCTGATGTAGAACAGAAAGGACATATCAGCAGTACACTATGACCTGAGATTGAAGTACAGTGTGTGTACAGTGTGTGTGTGTGTGTGTGTGTGTACAGTATGTGTACAGTGTGTGTACAGTGTGTGTGTGTGTGTACAGTGTGTGTGTGTGTGTGTGTGTGTACAGTGTGTGTACAGTGTGTGTACAGTGCATCACAGTACAGACCTCTTACAGCATAACCATCCTTTACAGAGGCAGGGAATGGGGGCAGGTTGTCTTTGGCATAAACCTCCTGAGCAAGGACTCGGCCCATCCCATCTAAAGAGAGATAGAGAGAAAGGAGGGAGAGAGGAAAAGAGAGTAGAGGTAGAGAAAGAGAGCGAGAGTAGAGGTAGAGAAAGAGGAATTGAAAGAGAGAGAAAGGTAGAAGGAGAACGTAGAGAGAGGAAGAGCAGGGAGAGAGAGCGAGAGAAGGAGATGTACAAGAGAGGGAGAGGGAGGGAGAGAGAGGGAGAGAGAGAGAGGGAGAGAGAGGGTGGGAGAGAGAGGGTGGGAGAGAGATGTATGAGAGAGAGGGAGAGGGAGGGAGGGAGAGAGAGGGAGAGAGAGAGAGAGAGGGTGGGAGAGAGATGTACGAGAGGGAGAGAGAGAGAGGGAGAGAGAGAGAGGGAGAGAGGGAGAGAGAGAGAGGGAGAGAGAGAGGGAGAGAGAGGGAGGGAGAAGGAGGGAGGGATGAAGAGAGGGAGAGAGAGGGGAAGGGAGAGAAGGAGAGAGTGAGGAGTGAGAGGGATGTTGGAGAGAGGGAGAGGGAGGGAGAGAGCGAGTGGCAGATGTACGAGAGAGAGCGATAGGGGAGGGGGAGGGAGGGAGGGAAGGGGAGGGGGAGGGAGGGAGGGAAGGAGAAAGAGAGAGGGAGGAAAGGAAAGAGAGAGAGAGAGGGAGGGAGGGAGGGAGGGAGGGAGAAAGAGAGAGGTAGGGAGAGCATCTGGTTCAGATGTAGATACAGAGAGACATGTGCCGGAGGTGTGTGTGTTAGTGAGAGAGTGACACCTCTCATCAGGATCTCTGTGACTCACCACCTGACCAGAACAGCACGCGCACACACACACACACACACACACACACACACACACACACACACACACACACACACACACACACACACACACCTGCGTACTCTCTCTTGTCCCTTGCACACAATTCCCCACATGTAACAATCTAAAAGTAGAAATGTTGGAAATATCTGTAAAGAACCATAAAAAACTGCCGGTTAGACTGCAGAGAGGGAAATAGACTGAAGAGAGAATGATCGACAGAGCAAAAGACACAGAAAGAGAGAGTGGGCGGAAGAAGAAAGCTCTGCACTAAAATACCATGAGCTGCTAATAGTCTATAAATAGGGTGTGAGGGTGTGATTCACACACACACACACACACACACACACACACACACACACACACACACACCTGTCCTCCATCTGTTTCTTGTCTAAATATTTCATCCCACACCTCCACCCTTCCATTCTCACACCCCATCATGAAACAGACTCTCTCAAAACAAAATGAAACATCGCTGTACAGGGTGAAAATAGAAAACACATAGAGAGGCCACCATGGCTGTTCTATTAGTTATGACTGAGACAGAGCTGAATCAGGAGTGTGTCCAAGCCCTTCCCCTGTCCAAGCCCTTCCCCTGTCCAAGCCCTTCCCCTGGCCAAGCCCACCCCCTGGCCCTGTCCAAGCCCTTCCCCTGGCCAAGCCCTTCCCCTGGCCAAGCCCTTCCCCTGTCCAAGCCCTTCCCCTGTCCAAGCCCTTCCCCTGGCCAAGCCCTTCCCCTGTCCAAGCCCTTCCCCTGTCCAAGCCCTTCCCCTGGCCAAGCCCTTCCCCTGTCCAAGCCCTTCCCCTGTCCAAGCCCTTCCCCTGGCCAAGCCCTTCCCCTGGCCAAGCCCTTCCCCTGGCCAAGCCCTTCCCCTGTCCAAGCCCTTCCCCTGTCCAAGCCCTTCCCCTGGCCAAGCCCTTCCCCTGGCCAAGCCCTTCCCCTGTCCAAGCCCTTCCCCTGTCCAAGCCCT